>NW_027175954.1:0-15000 GCF_023055335.1 Clinocottus analis | reverse complement strand
GCGCAACACAAAACTCCCCAAAGTTTCCCTCCATCCCACCAACACGGCTGCGTTGCTTTTTGAGATGATCATTAAAAAATAATTAAAAAACAAAGTGTTATGTAGTGCTAAGAGGTAAAGTCATGTATATGTACTACAACACCCCAAAAAAAAAGAATAAACGTCACTTTTCAAGTAAAACAAGAGAAAAAGATCTACTTGTATCGTACAAGTCTGTCACCAAAACACACAAAACTTGCTTTAAAAAAAAACTAGTAATCGCTCCCAATAATAATAATAATAATAATAATTACACGTATAGTCAGCATATAAAGCGTTTACACATCCGGAGAGGAGCTCGTGTGCAGTTTGGGAGCTAAAAGTGCCGCGCAACCGCGACAAAACGAGCTAGCTAGCAACAACAACCGTCAGGTTTAGTAGGAAGCGTCAATCTTTTGGCTTTCATTTTGGCGTCATGAAGTAATTAATGAATACTTTATGTGATCAAAGTAAAAACAGATAAATGGGAAGAAGAAAAAAAGCGTCACTGCAGGGTTTTTTTTTCTTTTCCACCTTGCTGCAGTTTGTCACACAAACGATCAACTATAAATACACAATTAAAAAAAAAGCAAAAAGCAGCAGGTTTTTAAACGGAGCCTCGCCACCACGATGTTCATCAAGACAAAAGAGATTCAATACAAAATATTTCACGACCTTTGCAAAGGAAAAAAAAAAAAAAACGTTACCCTGAAACTCATCGGTGAAGAATTAAAAACCTGAAATATGTAAATTTGTCGTTGTTTTTGCCTCAAAGCTCTTGTCACATGACAGCTCTGTTATCATGGACATGTCGAAGCTCTGCTGCTTAAACACTCAATTATTCAGACAGGAAGTTTGAAATAAAATGATCCAATTCTTGATTTCCTGCCCCCCAGGAGGGCTCTTAAAGGGCCAGTGTTTAGGATTTTCAAGGGATCTCTTGGCAGAAGATGGAATAAAATATTCATAGCTATGTTTTTTTATTAGCGTACAATCCCCTGAAACTGAGAATCATTGTGTTTTCGTCAGCTCCGAATGACGTCGGGTATTCAGTTGATTGCAATCTGCGATGTCGCCACTAGAGGGCTCTATATCCCACACACCGATCCTTTAAAAACTCACAATTTAGGAAGTTTAAAAAACAGAAAAAATGTGTTTAACATTTCTCACTTTTCCTGTAGCGCACCACAGATCACTGCGAAGAAAATAAAAGAATCAAAATTAAATTTAAAGGTTTCATTCATCTGCGAGTTTTCTTGCTCCAACAATATGAAACAGAGTGATGCATCTTCTCGACTCTTCTAATCTCTGTCGATGCGTCTCTGTCCTCACAGCAGGAGCGTCAGCGTCACTGACTCCGGACCAGCTCAGGGTCGTGACCTTTTGACCTTTCCAGGATCTCCAAAATCAGAGTAAAATGTCTTCTTCGAACAATAATAATAATTTTTAAAAAAACGGGAGAAAATTAAGATGACATCAAATTAATAAAAAAAAAAGAAGAAAAAAAAATCCATCGAATCCTGTGCAGAGTGGGACGTCGTCTCGAGGTGAAGTGAGTGAATTTTATTCTTCACGTATTTGGAGAAGCTCGTGGAATATTTCCGAAAAGCAGAATTTTCTTTTTAAGAACCGGGTCGATCTCTCTCGTTAACCAAAAATCTATTTTTCCATGTTTCGTGAAAAAAAAAAAAAAGGCACATTAATTGTGAACGTTTCAAAGCAGCGTTATTGGACACTGGCTGCGTTTACTGGAGTGATTTTTTGGAGGGGCGATGGTCGGTGATGGCGGAGAGTAAAGAAAATAATAATTCCAGCTTTGCTAAAAACGTACCGAGAGTTCTTGTGTTTCTATATTTATTTTTTTTGCCGCTTTGCTGCGTTTCATTCATCGTCTCATCCAGAGGTTTGCTTGGTTCGTGACCCGGGCCAGCCTGAGTCCGAAAGGAGGGCGGGCGGTCGTAGGGGGGTGGGGGAAGTGAATATTTAACAGATCTTAAAAAGGAGCAGTCCGGGTAAACAGTCACCTTCAGTTTTGTGCTTCCTCAGGAGGCGGAGGAGGAACTCCACCCTCTCTCCGCCCTCACCTCTCTTCGGGTCATACGAAGACCTTGGCGAGCGCGTCGGCGCCGGCGCTGCCGATGTAGCACTTGGTGGGGTGGAACGCCACGTCGTGGATCGACTCCTCGGACTTCTTGCGGTGGGCGGTGAACTCCTGGATGCACGTCTTGCTCTCCATGTTCCACAGGCGGATGGAGCAGTCGTGACCTGAGAGGGAGGGAGAGAGCCAATTAGGGCGGAGGACTTCAGGGAGGGGGCGTGTCCAGAGACGCCTGATTGGCCTAAACCGGTATCCTAATGCATGATTGGCCGCCTGCTCTGGTTAGAGGCGGGACTTAAGTTTGTATTTTGTTGTTTTGTCGATTTTAAGTTTTAAGATTATTTATATACATTGTTGGAATTGCATACTATGGCGAAAAAAAAAGTATATTTAATCTTAGCATACTTTAGTATACTTGAAGCCCTTTAAGTATACTTAAAGTGTGCTATTTTGGAACAACTTATTTTGTACTTAATATATTTAAGTCTTACTTAAATAGTATTGAAGCTAAACTTGAAGTATATTACGTATGTATTTTTTGTGCTAAATGGGATCAACTTAAAGTATACTTAGTACATTTTAAGTATATTACTGTGTATGTGCTAATGTATTGTGTATACATGTTATACACGAGTACTACTCCATGCATGTTAAATATCACAGTTCTTTGCGTACTCACTTCCAGACATGAGGTAAAGTCCGTTTGGGTCCACAGCGAGACACGTGACCGAGTCCAGGTGAGCGACCATCGAGTGGATCAGTTTACCTTCAATCCAGAAGAGAAGGAGGAAAACGTCACTTTGATACAGATTTATGTGAAGAAAAAAATACCTAAAACATGTTTTTTTAATTGAGAAAAATCAAAGAAAAAAAAGGATTTTATCTCCACTTGTAATCAACACATATAGCACATTTCTAAATATATATAATAATGTTGTGTTAAAATAATGGTGTGAAAATTGGCGGCGTGTTCCTTTAAATGTACGAGAAAAGCCTCGTCTGCATGAGCTGATGATGATGATGATGATGATGATAGTTACCTGTGTTATTATCAAAGAACTGGATGTGCCGGTCCTCCTGCGCCGTGATGGTGATGGGCAGCGTGGGGTGACTCAGCACTTTATTGATCTTGCAGGGAGCTTCTGTGAGGAGGCGGACGTGAGAGGGACAACGTTAGCTAGCGTCTCACACCGCCGCGGTTCAACTGACACTACATATTAGTGTTCTTGATCATGATTTTCAGTTTGATGGCGTCTTAAAAAAAACATTCTGCACTAAACTAAATCCACAATAAGATCAAACAAAAGCAGTTCAGATACTGCACCGAAGCAAAAAAAGCTAAACAACAATGTAAAACTACTCCAGCGCACGTGAAAGTATCGCATTCAGCGGTAGTAGCTGTTAGCTGTAGCTGCTAGCTGTTAGCTGTAAGCTGTTAGTTGTAGCTGTTAGCTGTTAGCTGTAGCTGTTAGCTGTTAGTTGTAGCTGTTAGCTGTAGCTGTTAGCTGTAGCTGGCAGCTGTGGCTGTTAGTTGTAGCTTATAGCTGTAGCTTGTAGCTGTAGCTGTTAGCTGTTAGCTGTAGCTGTTCTTAAATTTTATTTATTCTGTGCGTTTAGTTTGTTTATTTAGTTTATTCCATTATGTCGGTGAAGTGTTGGGCGCTACTCTGACAACACATTTCCCCTTGAGGATTAAATAAAGTATCCATCCCCCCGCCTCCCTCGGACCCGTGCGGCGCCGTTAGCGTTACCTGGCGGTCCGGCGGACTCCAGCTGCAGGACGAGCTGCTGCGTCTCCATGTTGAAGAGCCCGATGTGTCCGCTGCTGAAGGACGTCACCATGTGAGCCGCGTCGCTGCTCACCAGGTCCACCGAGGTCGGCACGCCGAGCTCTGGCGAGACAGAGAAATTCATAAAAATATGAAAAAAACTCTCCAGTCGGCTCCTTAATTATTTTTTACTTAAACATCTACGGCACGTAAATGTTAAATAAACCATAAAGCAGTAATAATAATCCAGAAACGTCATATTTCATAGTAAAACATTGACAGGGAACGTTTTACTGCCCAATGCATTTACTTTCAGTACTTTTTCATTTTACAAGTAAAAGTAAACTTAAGTAAATCTTTAAAACAGACCTTTTGCTTTGAGTATTTCTACAATACTCGTACTTTTATTTAAAGTATCTAAAAACATCTTCCGCCGCCGTTCAAACCAGAAAAATCTAATGTCGATATAGCAAAAGAAAATCCTCTTGCAGAACTAATTAGTACATTTTGTTTGTAAAAAGTATTTGTTGCATGGACGAGATATAGATATATATATATATATATATATATATATATCCATATATATATATATATATATATATATATCCATATATATATATATATATATATATATCCATATATATATATATATATATATATATATATATATATATATATATCCATATATATATATATATATATATATATATATATCCATATATATATATATATATATATATATATATCCATATATATATCCATATATATATATATATATATCCATATATATATATATATATATATCCATATATATATATATATATATATCCATATATATATATATATATATCCATATATATATATATATATATCCATATATATATATATATATATATATATATCCATATATATATATATATCCATATATATATATATATATCCATATATATATATATATATATATATATATATCCATATATATATATATATCCATATATATATATATATCCATATATATATATATATCCATATATATATATATATATATATATATATATATATATATATATATCCATATATATATCCATATCTATATATATATATATATATATCCATATCCATATATATATATATATATATATATATATATCCATATATATATATATATATATATATATATATATATATATATAGATAGATAGATAGATAGATAGATAGATAGATAGATAGATAGATAAATAAATAAATAAATCACCTGAAACTAAGAATCGTTGCGTAAAAGCCGTTTGTATCTACGTACATGTTGTCAACATGCATGTCATCTTCATTTCCTCTTAACCAGTAACATATAGACTGATATTTACACATTTCAACTAAATCTCACATGTGTACCTTTTATTATAACTCCAACATTATAAAAAACAGCCCTCGTGGTTGCAGAGATACACTTCTTAGTTTAGGTATGACACTTTCGAGGAAAGGGCCTAAAAAAAAGTGTGTTATTAAAGTGTTACGCCTGTAAATTTATATTTTTGTCGATGCAGAAAGCGCGCTGATAGCTGCAGCGGACATTTCCTGTCCTGAAATAAAGTGGATATTTTGCAGGAAGTGCGTGTGCGCCCTCCGCCGCGCTTCTCACCTCCTCTCTCGTTGAACACGGCGAGGGCCGGCGAGGCGTCGGCGGCGTTCCACAGCCGGACCGTCCCGTCGGCCGAGCAGGAGAGGAGGCGCTGGTGGGCGGAGCTGTAGACCACGCCCCACACCGAGTCCGTGTGACCGCACAGCGCCCCCCGCAGGACGGAGGTCTCTGCGGGGGAGAACCACACAAAACAAAAAACACACATGAGAGGCGGGGAGAGAAGCGAGAGAGGGGTGGAGAATGGATGGATGCACCGTGGCCGGAGCGTACCATACGAGTCGTAGGGGTCGATGTTGGGGTTGGGGGTGTTCCAGCTCTGGATGGTGCCGTCCACCCCGCCGCTGAAGCACTGCTCGCCGCTCGAGCTCATGGTGACGCACAGCACGGCGCCGCTACACGGGCGACACGGGCTTTACTTTCACGTTTTGCACCAGTAGCCAAACATTTCTGTATTTATAATATTGTTTATATGCGTATGAGTGCCGTGTGTCAACATTTTAAAGACTTTTAATGAATAAAAGTGAACATTATGACTTGACCTTTCTTGTTTTTTTCACCGTTAGTAAGTCAGAATCCTACATTTTTGGTAGTTTTATCATATTTTATTGAACTTTGTTTAATAGAATTTACCCAAAATGCATCTTAAACCTGAATGTATGTGAATGTTCTGGTGCTGAGGCTGAACATTGAGCTGTTTTTCTACAAAGTAAGAGGAAAGGAATATGTTTACTACTCAAATGAAGACGTGTAATAAGGAATCTTACTTTAACCTTTTGGAAAATGTGCGCGAAAATCCTTCCTGTGCCCGTTTTAAGTCCCAGCATGCCCCATTCAGACAATCTTTTGGCTTAAACTACGTCCTTTTTCCATTTTTTAACTGAACGACACAGTTTCTTGACTGAAACTTCTTCCTAACAGGCCAACACTTTGTTTTATTGTGATTTTTGTTGCAGATTCTGATTCTTTAGGTCCTAATCTTTCCAAAAAGGTGTCTTATTGACGCTCCAGGAGGCATTTTTGTGGAATCTGGCTCATATCATGCTGGAAGTTCATAGTTAGGATCAAAATATCTTTTAAAAGTGATTTCTTTGCAGATATACATTTTTTTCACTATACCTTGCTGAACAAATACATACAATGAACACAAATATTGGCATTAATTTGGGGTTCCTACGACGACTAAAACACAGGGAAAAGGAGGTCTGGACAGTTTTCAACGGGTTGATTGAATCGTGCAAAGTCAAAGTGTGTAAAGTGCAGCACGCGGTCGTGAAGAGCATCTCACCTGTGAGCTCTGAACGTGTAGATGGGCTCCACGTCTAAAGCAGCACATCTGGAGGATTAAAAAAACAGAGTTTAGTATGAACAGAAAACACTAAAACAGAACCGAAAGAGGCTCGATCACCTGCAAGCCGCGGCGCAGGACGCAGAGTTGAAGAGTTAAATAAAAACAAATCTATACTCCAGGCTCACTTCTTGGCGGGCGCCGTCTTCTGCAGGTTCCACAGCTTGAGGGTGTGGTCCTCGGAGGCCGTGACCAGGACCGGCTCCACCGGGTGGAAGGCCAGACTCCGGACCGAGTCGAAGTGGCTCCGCAGGGTGAACTTGGGGTTCCAGGTTTTCCTCAGAGCGTCGGTGTTGTTGGTGATCTGAGGGCACAGAGTCCACGAGGTGAAGACGCGTTGAAGCCTTTCAGAGCAGAACCACACTCAGGAGAGGAGCTCAGGAGCGTCAACTTTACAGCTAACGGCATCAAAGATCTTTTCTCCGAGAGGAGAACTCACTCGTCGACGTTTTGGGAGAACGTTACGCTGTCGTTTCTGATTTAATTTAAAGAGAAACAATAAGGAGGAAAGTTTCACCCAAAAACTTTATATTTTTATTCCAAACTATTTTTGTCCAAAGATTATGATGAAAAATGTTCTAAGGAAAAAAATAAAATGGATATCACAACATTTGTCATCTCTTTTGCTTCTATTGTTGTTGTTTTTTACCATATAAAAAGACCTTGAGCACCTTGTAAAGTGTTATAAAAACTATTATTATTATTAAAATAGAAAGGTAAATTAAAATGGAAGTCATTAAAAATTGCTAGATGTTTTTATCATACAAATTGCAATGCAAACTATGCAATAGTGTATACAGATACAATGAGCAATACTATTATCATATTTTTCTGCAATACTGTTATATATTTTATGCCGTATTTTTTATTTATTTATTTTTTATCGTTGATTGTAATTCTGTGTTAGGAGGACCGAGCAAAATAAGCTTTTCATTGTATAGAATAACTGTCTGTTATCTGTGCATAAGACAGTAAAACAATAAAAAATAAAATAAAAATCTTGAAATTGAATTTAAAAGATTCAATTTAAAAACTGTTGAAGGCTTAAAAAGGACTAAAAAGTAACATTTTGGGAAAAGCGCTGTTTTTCAGAGTGTTAGCCAGCAGCTGTTTAGATTAGCTTAGCTTAGCATAAAGACTGAAAATCTAGTAGTTTACTCGGTGTATAAATCTGCGATGACGAGACTCGACGATGTCTCCTTAAAACTTAAAAAAAAAAGTTTTTTAATGCATTTCTTATAAAAAAGGAATACAAAATAATAATAATAATAATAATAATAATAATAATAATAATAATAATAATAATAATAATAATACATTATAACAATAAAATGGAATAGCGGAAATAAAAATGCTCAAACAATTAAAGCTTTGAATGAAATATTTTGTTCTCATGAAGCTTTTTATTGTGATTTAAGATGCGTGGTTAGTTTTTTTAAATGTCCTGTTGCTTCTCGCTCAGACTGCGTGTTTCTCTGACTCACGTCGTACGCCAGGCTCTCGGCCTCGTTGGCGACCGTCAGGCCGGCCAGTTCTCCCAGTCCCAGCTCGTTGGAGACCGCCTCGTCCACTCGGCCCAGGATGAACGACTTCCCGGTGGACGGCAGGAACGTCATCGCCTCTGCGGAGACAAAAGAAACGGTCAGCTGGTGATGAGAGAGAGAGATTATTAATAAACTAGATAATGATGTGCAGAAGAAGAGGGGGGCGGGGCCGGATACCGTCGTCCGGTCGCCCCACTTCTTGCTCGTTGAGTCGGGGAACACTGGGGCGCGACGGCGGCGTCACTGCCGGCTGCAGGGACGGCTCCTCCCCTTCACGCAGGTTAGCCAGCATGTCCTGCAGCCGAGACCGGTTGGGCCCTGGAGGAGGAGGAGGAGGAAGAGGAAGAGGAGGAGGAGGAGGGACAATGTAAAGAAAAGGAGAGAGGGGAAAAAACAGTCATCAGAACAATTGAGGCAAAATAACAATTACAAAAAAGATAATTAAATCAACATTAAGGACGTAAATAAAGTAGAAGATGATGCTGCAGAAGAAGAAGAAGCTGCAGAAGAAGCTGCAGAAGAAGAAGAAGCTGCAGAAGAAGAAGAAGCTGCAGAAAAAGAAGCTGCTGCAGAAGAAGAAGCTGCTGCAGAAGAAGCTGCAGAAGAAGAAGAAGCTGCAGAAGAAGAAGAAGCTGCAGAAGAAGAAGCTGCAGAAGAAGAAGAAGCTGCAGAAGAAGAAGAAGCTGCAGAAGAAGAAGCTGCAGAAGAAGAAGAAGCTGCAGAAGAAGAAGAAGCTGCAGAAGAAGAAGAAGAAGAAGAAGAAGAAGAAGAAGAAGAAATCTGCAGGAAACAAACAGGAACGTCATCAGAATTCATCAATATCAGAAAAGCTGCCGTCATGTGGACGTCATAGTCCACTGAGAGAAAAGGGTCACGGATCTCTCTGGTGCTGATGAATGGATTCAAACTCTAAAAGCTTGGATGGGAATCAAGAGGGAGAGATTGGACTGACGGCTGGAAGTCAGTGCTTTCTACAAATCGACAAAATAGAAAGAAAGGTGGCGGTATTTATACATATATATATTTATATATATATAAAGAAATAAAAAAGGGACACAACGTAACCAAGAACAGAGCTTTACTCAAAAGGAGACGAAACAAAAGGAGGCAGAGGACACAGAGACGAGAGGAGAGAGATCAGACACAGACAGCTGAGTAAAGGGAGATCACAGGGTTGTTAAAGGTTTGAGGAGGTTAAATAAAAATAGAGCGGAAGTTATCAGAGTTATTAATGTGTATAAATATGAGCCCAGTTGGTTTTTTAGGCTTTCGAGATACTGGTGAACATCTGGAGTTGGAAATGCCGTTTGAAATATGAGCGTCAGTCGCCACAGTGAGAGGAGAGAAAACTGAAAACAAGAAAACCAGGATGAGGAGCGAGGATGAGGAGCGAGGATGAGGAGCGAGGATGAGCTGCAGGCCGGTACAGGACTTACTCTTCACCCCCTTCTTGCCCTTGCGCTCCTTCCTGTACCGCTCCTTGAGCTGGGCTATCAGTTCCTGGTCCACGTCCCAGGCCACTTCCCCCAGAGGAGACTCTTCCTTCTCTACAGGCCGGCAGGAGAGGAGGAGGAGGAGGAGGAGGAAGGTGGGGTAGAAACCTGTTATAAGCGTCTGTATGCACTACGACACATTCAACTTGACTACTGAGGCATGCGGGATGAGGAGTAGTGGGGTTTTTAGAGGAGAGCTTAAGAGTTTAAGGCCATAAATTCGTTCAGTTGTGGTCTAAACCTCTGGTTTGAAAGTGGAAAATGCAAATATAGACAAAATAAATATTGCTTTTCAATGAATACTTGAAGGGTTGGCAGATGTTGAGAAACCAGCAACCAGTTTCAACTCTTTTTCCAAGAGGAACGTCAACACGAGTCTCTTCTGGTGTGAAACAAATACGCGGTTCAATGAGGAAACACAGACGCACACGAGACACAAACAGGGTGAGACACAACAAACAAACAAACAAACAAATAAATAAAGATAACAGCTGGAATCCAAATGAAACTGATTGTTCTCTGTGATTCTGGAAGCAACTTGTTGAACTAAAGAAGCCAAAGAAACCTTTAAAGGAGTAATATGAGGTACTTCTACTTATGAGGTACTTCTACTTATAATGTACTTCTACTTATGAGGTACTTCTACCTACGAGGTACCTCTGAGCCTCAAACACTGTGTGCAGCTGCCTTCATCAACAACAGGACATTATTATATACATTAAATATACATATAATAATACACAATAAGTACCTCATTCAACCCCACACCCAAAACACCTGAACTATCCCTTTAAGAAGCAAACAACATTTCACCAACACCATCACGGACTGTTCTGGGACAAATATTCATATTTTATTCTCTTAAATTTACGACTTAAATTCAGATTTTGCTGTTTTATCTACAAAAAAAGGGGGTGTGGGGGTGAGTGATGGAGGCGGCGTCGGGAGCAAGAAGAAAAGCCTCCAGGACACCACCTCACAGCCGAGGGACAAGACGCCTAAAACACCAGCGGCAGCAGACGACGGAAATAAAAAGAGTGAGAGGAAATCTTTCTCTTCTGCGCTGAGTCAGCGCTCCTTTACAACTATCTGCACGGTGAAGCGGTGAATCACCGCCTGCGTGGGGCGACGCTTCACTCTTCTCTTGAAGCGTCACGAAAACGACACTGAATGCGTTGCTAAGAAACAGCAGAAAACCAAAGGGATCACTTTAATTTATCACCTGGTGCAACACCAGATATGTGTAATACCTGATATGTGCACTACCTGATATGTGCAATACCTGATATGTGCAATACCTGATATGAGCAATACCTGATATGTGCAATACCTGATATGTGCAATACCTCATATGTGCAATACCTAATATGTGCACTACCTGATATGTGCACTACCTGATATGTGCAATACCTGATATGTGCAATAACTAATATGTGCAATAACTCATATGTGCAATGCCTCATATGTGCAATACCTGATGTGTGCAATACCTGATGTGTGCAATACCTGATGTGTGCAATACCTGATGTGTGCAATACCTGATGTGTGCAATACCTGATATGTGCAATAACTAATATGTGCAATAACTCATATGTGCAATGCCTCATGTGTGCAATGCCTCATGTGTGCAATACCTGATATGTGCAATAACTAATATGTGCAATACCTCATGTGTGCAATACCTGATGTGTGCAATACCTGATGTGTGCAATACCTGATGTGTGCAATACCTGATGTGTGCAATACCTGATATGTGCAATAACTAATATGTGCAATACCTCATATGTGCAATACCTGATGTGTGCAATACCTGATATGTGCAATACCTGATATGTGCAATACCTGATATGTGCAATACCTGATATGTGCAATAACTAATATGTGCAATACCTCATATGTGCAATACCTGATGTGTGCAATACCTGATATGTGCAATACCTAATATGTGCAATATCTAATATGTGCAATACTACTAAGTACTTCTATACACATTGTTATTTTTATTCCATCTGTACATTTAATATTCTTCTTACTGTTTAATTTTGTTTTACTACCGTTTATTTATATCACTTGATTTTTTATCTTCCATTACATTTGAATACATTTATGTACTTTTATAGACATTTTATTTTTATTCCATCTGTATATTTAATATTCTTCTTTCCTGTTTAATTTTGTTTCATTACCGTTCTACTGTTTATTTATATGACTTAATTTTTGTCTGTATTTACTTGAGCAGCGCTGCTGTAATCCTGTAATTTCCCCACTGAGGGACTAATAAAGGATTATCTTATCTTATCTTATTTTGAAAAGAAGAAGTGTATTCACACCGTGAAGAGAGACAGGAAGTGCGTCGGTACGAGGATCAACCACAAACCTATTTCTTTTTAAACGAGAGGTTTTTAAAAACGAGAAAGCGGCCGTGATATTCCTGAAGATTATCGGATTAAAGAAGAACGAGCTGCTATATTCTGCGTTCACGCTGGTTTTAATCCCCGGTTACGTTTGTTTTTGGAGGGTTAAAAACCTCCTGAACGACCGGAGCGACGGCGTCTGCGGGTTCGGTGGCGTCCTCACCCCAGTCCCCGCTGTCCTCGCCGCTCCTGGACTCGGCGGACCCGTCCAGCTCGTCCGGACTCGCCAAGAAGTCGAACCCCTTCAGGGCCTCCTCGGTGTCGGGGTCGTCGCTGAGGTCGGAGGTCGTGGAGGACGGCGTGGAGGACGGTTTCTTCCTCACCATCTGGAAAAACAATGCAAGAAGTTTGTACTTTTTTTTTTTTTTACTTTAGTTACATTACAGTTCTTCTCCTTCCTGTCGGAGTAAAACCTCGTAGCTCCAGATGATGTTTTTTTATTCCATTTGTATATTTTATATATCTGATTTATGTGTATATATGTTTTTATTCCATCTGTAAATTTAATATTCTTCTTTTTTAATGCTATTTTTTTCTTTCTAAATCTTTAATTTGTTTATTACCATTCTATTGTTTATTTATATTACTTGTTTCTTTTATCTTCTTACTTGTGAGCAGCGCTGCTGTAATCCTGTAATTTCCCCACAGAAGGACTAATAAAGGATTATCTTATTTTATCTTATCTTATGTGTTGATGTTGAATGTTTGTGACAAACTGAAGGATAAAATGTCTCCTTCATGTGTTATTTTATGCTTCTTCAGATAAATAAACTCATTAAAAAACCTGGAAAACGCATCGTCACAAAGCTGAAAACCAGGTTTCCTTAATAGAAAAACAAAGTTCTCCTGCTACAAACATGAAGATCTTATAGAATATGATGCATTGATGTACAATAAACTAGATAACAGAGTATAAATGCATCTAAAGCTGTAAAATGCAACATATGCATTAATGCAGCTTTGATATTAATCCATAAATATTAGTATAAAACCGTATAAAGGGAACATTTTACTGCACTATGAGTCCTCTGACTTCTCACGCTTTCAGTATATTTAGCTGATAAGACTCTGAATCAATACTTTCACTGCAGTAAAGGATCCAGAGCCGTGTGTGTGTGTGTGTGTGTGAGAAGGTCACAGGTGTGTGTGTGTCCATGTCTTACTGTCGCCATGTGTAAGACGGTCTTGTCCCGCCCTTCGCTGTCTTCGTCCTCGTCCTCGTCGCTGAACTCTGCCGCGGCGCTCTCTATGAACTTGAAGGCCTCGAGCACGGTGGCCGAGTCCGACATGTCGGGTTTACTGAGAGAAGAGAGAGAGAGAGAGAGAGAGAGAGAGAGAGAGAGAGAGAGAGAGGGAGGTGAGTCTGGAGGTGAGAGAGCGCCGCGGCGGCGAGAGAGTCCCGCCTGGTCTCGTACCTGACCACGCCGCTGTCCTTCAGGGAGGACGGCTCGGTGCCGTTGACCATCGGCTCGGCGCTCCTCTCCGAGGGTTTCTCCCCCGAGTCGCCGGTCAGGCCGAGCAGCGCTCTCACCCTCTGAGACTTCACATCCAGGATGGTGTCCGTGTACCCGACCTCCTGCAGGTATCTGAGAGGACAAGGGGACAGGAGGCAGGAGACAGGAGACATAAGAGAGGCAGGATGTAGAGGAAAGGGGGCAGGAGGCAGGAGAGAGACAGGGCACAGGAAACAGGGGACAAGGGAGAAGGGGCAGGACAGGAGACACAAGAGAAAGGAGAGACAGGAAAGAGGACACAGGAGACGAGGGGCAAGGGACAAGAGACAGGAAAGACGGGAGACAAGGGACAGGAGACAAAGGACAAGGGGACAGGAGACAGGAGAGAGGACACAGGAGACAATGGACAAGGAGACAGGGGAGACAAGAGACAGGTGGCAAGGGGACAGGAGGGACAGAAGAAACAGGAGAGAGGACATAGGAGACAACGGGCAAGGAGACAGGGGAGACAGGAGAGAGGACATAGGAGACAACGAGCAAGGAGACAGGAGAGACAGGAGACAGGTCAGAGGAGGCTCAGGGGACATAGAGAACAATCGAGGTTAATCTGAGTTCAAGGCTTCAAACCAAAGCGTCCCAGACGAAGACGTCTTCTAAACGTCTGCTGAGGATCAAAACAAACATTTTAGAGCGTCGGCCTCATGAAGGATCAAAAGGATTCTGCTCCTCATTAATCTAGATTATAAATCATACACACACAGAGCACATTGGCTTTGTCTGGACTCATCAGAGACGTTAAAATAAACCGTGTTCCCTGAACGCCTCTTCATGCTGCCTCGGTGCCGTGCTGTACCGCCGAGCTGCACAACACCGCACACACACACACACACACACACACACACACACACACACACACACACACACACACACACACACACACACACACACTGGTTTTGTTCAACCAGTGGAAGCGTAAGAGAGTTAGTTTTGTACTCAAATGAGTTTCTAATATAAAATGTTCGCTTCGTTATTTGAGGAGACGAATCAAAAGTAAAGTTTACCCTTTAAGCTGCGAAACGTCCAGTCAGGATCCAGATGTCTGATCTCTGGAGCAGCACCCTGAGGAGCAGCACCCTGAGGAGCAGCACCCTGAGGAGCAGCACCCTGAGGAGCAGCACCCTGAGGAGCAGCACCCTGAGGAGCAGCACCCTGATAATCTGAGAGCA
>NW_027175953.1:0-20882 GCF_023055335.1 Clinocottus analis | reverse complement strand
ACCACATCTGGTTAGAAAAGTTTATTGTCGACCTTGTGAAAATGGAAAAGAAGAAGCTTTGCGTGCATGCTGAGCCAACAACACATGTTGCTGGTGAAGATCTTGACATTGAAAGCGCTGAAAAAGCAAGTGGAACAAGTCCTACGTAAGTTGTTCACTGTGGCGCGCCGTGGATTAAATATGCTTGTGAAGTGTTAGTCTCTGTATTAGATATGTCAATCATTTTATAGCAGGCTCAACTCTTTTGTTTGACTCAAGGAGGCAACAGTTGTTCTGCTTTCTCAAATGATTCATGGCGTTCCTTCACCCAACTCTGGACCAAATCAGCTTCTTCCCTTTCCTTCTTTTATCCTTAGATCTTAGATCTCCATGTTTCTGTTCCACTGGCATGCTGCGTTCCTCCATCGCCTCATCTCCTCTCTCCTTCCTTTCAAACCGGCCATGATGCTCATTCCCTCCTCAACACACCCTGATGTGCCATATCAACAATAAGTTGAATTGTGACACCACGTTAAATATGAAATAGGTCCATATTGGTAACGGGTATAGCAAATATAATAAATAAATACAATAATTCTCCCATAGTCAGGACATTGTAATTATACATGTATATAATAGCACCATACAAGAAGCTTTCCACAGTCGAGTTGAACCTTCCACTAATCTTATGCATCAGCAATGAACTTAACAAGTTCTGCAAAGGAGCCCAGGAGTACTCGCCAGTACTTGTTAGTTGTAGTAGGCTAAACGGGTCTTCACTGAATGTGCGTGGGGCAAACAACACATTAAAATGACATACTGCCTAGAGGTCACGCAGATGAGGGGAAACCTCAACACATTGAGAAGGTTAAAGAGCCACACTGGCGACATTTTGTAGCTTTACTGCTCACGTCGTCAAACGACTGTACATTGTGTGAATGAAGCTACTGGGATTCGGATTTGGATAATAAAGCAATTGTGTTTAAAAACGTGGTAACATAGGTTAATGAACGATAAAGTCAAGCTACTTGTACTGTCAAGTTAAACTGTGGTTTATCTTTGGCCTGAGCTGAGAAGCGGTTTCTTATTTTGTGGTCCTTTGAAAGACAGAACACATTGTTTGAGCCAGTTGGCAGCACGTTGATGATGTCATATGCCAGTCCTTTTGAATTGTAATTATTGTTGTATTCTTGTATAGCACAAAGGTTACTGGGTTGCTACTGGTAGAAAGATGAGGATACATTGTTAGACCAAGAACTTAACACGTTCTCCTCACATTTACAAGAGAAACAGGTGCTTGCTTCTCCTTCCCTAAAGCATGTGGACAAGCTCAGGGTCGGCTGTGAAAATGCTATTTGAACATTTTTGAACTTGCTTATGCATCTTTACCCTCCACTAGCTCCGTCACTACCAGGTCATCTTACGATTGGTCTGTTTGTTTTTAATGCGGGTCTTCAGGGCGAGAAGGTCAATGTAGAGCGTCTGGTTGAGGACGGACGAGGCGCAGAGCAGTCCGCCGTGCAGCGCTCCGGCCATGCCGTTACAGAACACGTCCTGACCTGCACACAGCAACACACAGCAACACACAGCGTCACCCAGCAGCCGCCTGGCAGCAGTCCCTCCGGTCTGGTTGTACCGCCAGCTCACCTGTGAGGTAGAGGCCATCGATGGGGGTCTGCGGGCGCGTCCTGGCTACCGTGTCAGGGTTGAAGCGGTCCAGGTTGTGTTCAGCGCCGTACATCTCACCTCTCGGAGCGCCCAGATAGTGGACATTAGTGAGAGGAGTGGCAGCATCCACCATCACCACCTGAGCATAAACACACGCTATTCACTGACGCTTCAGCATCTTTGCACTTACTGGATATGCTGTGGAGACAGAGAAACATTCTAGCGTGGTAATGTGTACAGACGGCAGAGAAAAGGAAAGAAGAACTTGGATATGTATGATGAAATACTTCATACAGACACCACCGCAGCACACAGTCCAGGACGGATGTGGCAGAGGGAGAAGCCCCAGCTCTAAAGCAGCGAACATCACCTTGTCCCGCAGCTGAGGGAAGATGGTCAGTGCCCAGTCCAGCATCTCCTGGGCCATGGCGTTTTTCATATCCACGTAGTTCTGTCCCCTCTTGCCCAGCTTGGTCCCTTCCCATTCCTCAAACCACTCATAGCGAGCCATGGTTAGCAACGTCATGCAGGACTTACCTGCAGAGGGGCGAGGAGGGAAAGAGATGGACGATGAAATGGCTCACGACAACACCAGATGTGCTGGATGTTATGAATGAAGCCTCATTCTGAACGGAGCGTGTTCCCATTAAAGACGTGGGAAACGTTGCTTATTCAGGTGGAAGGAGCATTCCTTTGGCACGTTCAGTTCAGTTTATTAAGTTTATATAATTTTGTAGAGCCCAAAATCACAAATAGAACATTTGCTTGAGAGGGATTTTCAATCTGTGCTCATGACATCGTGTCCTGCAGTGCATGTGCACGCACAACGTGTGTCAAGAGGTTTCCTTACAGCACAGCCTCTGTCCTGTTCACAGCTTCACCGTCTGCTCTGGAGCGCGCATTCTTTTATCATCATTATTATTATTATTATCATCATCATCATCATCATCATCATCATCATCATCATCATCATTATTATTATTATTATTATTATTATCATTATCATCATCATTATTATTATTATTATTATCATCATTATCATTATTATTATTATTAAGTATTATTATTATTAAGTATTATTATTATTATTATTATTATCATTATTATAATTATTATTATTATTATTAAGTATTATTATGGTTAACATTATCATCATTATTAGTATTATTATCCTTATTATTATCCTTATTATCATCATTATTATTATCATTATTATTATTATTATTATTATTATTATCCTTATTATGATCATTATGATCATTATTATTATTATTATTATTATTATTATCCTTATTATGATCATTATTATTATTATTATTATTATAGAACCCAGAATATTTGGTGCAATAAGAGGTCGTTGACAGTACACATGTTTCCAACATGTCTCCTGCTGTGACGTCGTCGTGCCGTCACAGCTCTCAGTGATGGAACTCAGGAGAACATGAATGCTGCTTTATTGTGTATTATTTGACCATAAACCTAACTGTAGTGTTTTGAATTAAAAACCTTCAAACTGAATTGAATTGATTTTGAATTTTCTTACGGTTCTGATTCTGAAACCTGGACCAACAGAACCACAACGGCCCGTTGCATGTTCTCTGCACAACGCGACAGTATTTAACTTAATTATTAAATCAAATAGATTGAATAAAAAAGAAAGGCCAATCCATTCAATGAAATATGATGAATAAATGTAATAAACAGATGCTTCAGTGTTTGTGGCTCAGCTCCACAAAGTGCGTAGAGGAGAAATATCGTTTCTGAACTTGTTGAAGGGAAACCACCGAGCTGCTGTCATGTTCAGTCCAGAGAGGTTCTCCTTCACTGCTCCAGGTCTTTCTGTGCGTGTGCAAACACATCTGGACTTACTCTCTTCAGGGTCACGGCTTACATTTATCATTTTGGAGAAATGCTTTAAATCTTACAGGGTTCTGATTTGATGGCAAACTAACAAGTGTGTGTCTGTGTGTGTGTTCCCGGTCACCTGGCTGTCTGATACTGGATGTAGGATCTTTAGCTGATGGGAAGGTGATGAACATCATGGGAATGTTTCCCAAAACCTGCTCCGTGCTCAGAGAAGAGTAGCGCTCCATGCTGCACACACAAGCACAGCGGGATGGGATATGTCAGACTCAATAGCATCTCCATAAATAGCCTGTATTCATATTCATGTATCAAAACCCACAGTGTGTCCAAGTCATTGTCTTTATACATCCAGAAGTTGGTGGAAACAATGCCGAGCTCCTCTTTGGATCCATCCAGACCAACAAAGACCAAGAAGGAACCCATGCCATGACGCACCAAGCCCAACAGGGACTGGACCTCTACACACACACACACACACACACACACACACACACACACATTACAGGAAGTATGACGGATAGTGAAAGAGAAGAAGGGTGACGTGCCCTCGTGGCCCTCGCTGTGTTACCTGGTTTGTGCTGAGCGGTTTGAGGCAGAAACTTCTGGAAGGTGTTGAAGATGCCAGCGTTGGAAATGACAACAGGGGCATGGACCTCAATCTCTTCTTGTCCTTTCAGCACCGTCACACCTGACACACAGACACAGTTTGAATCCTCAGGAAATGCCCAGCATCGCATGTTGTGGCCTGTAGTGACACGCCATCAGGCCTCCAGCTCACAACCACGCCATCATTTGACTCGAGCCGTCTGGGACGAGCTCAGGGTGGAAAGAGAAATGTTGTGCAGTCTGTTGGCGGTCTGTGTTTAGTCCTTTCTTATCAACGGAGGCTCGAGACTTGAACCCTCAGAAGACAAGAATGGCTGCACGCTGAACGGCAGAGGAGTCCATGAGGACCCTGACCAGAGCCAGCGGAGCCGTCCATGGAGCCCTCTCCTCCTTCTCCCTCCTCTCTTCCCTCTCCCTCCTCTCCTCTCTCTCTCCCTCCTCTCCTCCATCTCCTTTCTCTCCTCCCTCTCCCCCTTCTCCCTCCTCTCTTCCCTCTCCCTCCTCTCCTCCCTCTCCCTCCTCTCTTCCCTCTCCCTCCTCTCTTCCCTCTCCTTCCTCTCCTCCCTCTCCCTCCTCTCCTCTCTCTCCCTCCTCTCCTCCATCTCCTTTCTCTCCTCCCTCTCCCTCATCTCCTTCCTCCCCCTCCCCCCCCCCCTCCCCCTCACCGTAGGCCTTCCCCTGCTGGTTGATCAGGACGCGCTGCACAGGAGCCCTGACCAGCACGGCTCCGCCCGCCTGCTGAATGACAGGAACGATGTGAAAGGCAAACTCGCTGGCGCCCCCCCGTGGGTAGTAGGCGCCACGTTTGTAGTGGTGGAGCAGGAGAGCGTTGATGAGGAAGCTGGAGTCTTTAGGAGGGACGCCTGCATGACAAAAAGACAAGCTTTCAGGAGGCCTCACAGTGTGTGACGCTGGGTGTGTGTGTGTGTGTGAGAGTGTGTGTCGTCACCATAGAACAGGTAGGCGGACAGAGCCTGCAGGTCCTTGTTCTTCGTGAGGCGGGACATCATCTCTGAATGGCTGGTTGTTGCTAGGCGGAACACTGAGGATATGCGATCCAAAAGGCGGAATCGAACCAGGAAGTTAGCCAGCCAATAAGGTATGATCTTCAAGATGGCGATCAGCGGCGTCCGGCGTGAGGACAGCTGCATGGGGAGGTCATTCAGTAAGCAGATACATCCAACAAGACGGATGCAGGGATACACTAGAGGGGTGTCAAACCTAAACACAAGAGAGGAGGTAGAGGGTAGAGAGAGGTAGAGGGTAGAGGGTAGAGAGAGGTAGAGGGTAGAGGGAGGTAGAGGGTAGAGAGAGGTAGAGGGTAGAGAGAGGTAGAGGGTAGAGAGAGGTAGAGGGTAGAGGGAGGTAGAGGGTAGAGAGAGGTAGAGGGTAGAGGGAGGTAGAGGGTAGAGAGAGGTAGAGGGTAGAGGGAGTTAGAGGGTAGAGAGAGGTAGAGGGTAGAGGGAGGTAAAGGGTAGAGAGAGGTAGAGGGTAGAGGGAGGTAGAGGGTAGAGAGAGGTAGAGGGTAGAGGGAGGTAGAGGGTAGAGAGAGGTAGAGGGTAGAGAGAGGTAGAGGGTAGAGAGAGGTAGAGGGTAGAGGGAGGTAGAGGGTAGAGAGAGGTAGAGGGTAGAGGGAGGTAGAGGGTAGAGAGAGGTAGAGGGTAGAGGGAGTTAGAGGGTAGAGAGAGGTAGAGGGTAGAGGGAGGTAAAGGGTAGAGAGAGGTAGAGGGTAGAGGGAGGTAGAGGGTAGAGAGAGGTAGAGGGTAGAGGGAGGTAGAGGGTAGAGAGAGGTAGAGGGTAGAGAGAGGTAGAGGGTAGAGGGAGGTAGAGGGTAGAGGGAGGTAGAGGGTAGAGGGTAGAGAGAGGTAGAGGGTAGAGGGAGGTAGAGGGTAGAGAGAGGTAGAGGGTAGAGAGAGGTAGAGGGTAGAGGGAGGTAGAGGGTAGAGGGAGGTAGAGGGTAGAGAGAGGTAGAGGGTAGAGGGAGTTAGAGGGTAGAGAGAGGTAGAGGGTAGAGGGAGGTAGAGGGTAGAGAGAGGTAGAGGGTAGAGAGAGGTAGAGGGTAGAGAGAGGTAGAGGGTAGAGGGAGGTAGAGGGTAGAGAGAGGTAGAGGGTAGAGGGAGGTAGAGGGTAGAGAGAGGTAGAGGGTAGAGGGAGTTAGAGGGTAGAGAGAGGTAGAGGGTAGAGGGAGGTAAAGGGTAGAGAGAGGTAGAGGGTAGAGGGAGGTAGAGGGTAGAGAGAGGTAGAGGGTAGAGGGAGGTAGAGGGTAGAGAGAGGTAGAGGGTAGAGAGAGGTAGAGGGTAGAGGGAGGTAGAGGGTAGAGGGTAGAGAGAGGTAGAGGGTAGAGGGAGGTAGAGGGTAGAGAGAGGTAGAGGGTAGAGAGAGGTAGAGGGTAGAGGGAGGTAAAGGGTAGAGAGAGGTAGAGGGTAGAGGGAGGTAAAGGGTAGAGAGAGGTAGAGGGTAGAGGGAGGTAGAGGGTAGAGGGTAGAGAGAGGTAGAGGGTAGAGGGAGGTAGAGGGTAGAGAGAGGTAGAGGGTAGAGGGAGGTAGAGGGTAGAGGGAGGTAGAGGGTAGAGGGAGTTAGAGGGTAGAAAGAGGTAGAGGGTAGAGAGAGGTAGAGGGTAGAGGGTAAAGGGTAGAGAGAGGTAGAGGGTAGAGAGAGGGTAAAGGGTAAAGGGAGGTAGAGGGTAGAGAGAGGTAGAGGGTAGAGAGAGGTAGAGGGTAGAGAGAGGTAGAGGGAGGTAGAGGGTAGAGAGAGGTAGAGGGTAGAGAGAGGTAGAGGGTAGAGGGAGGTAGAGGGTAGAGAGAGGTAGAGGGTAGAGAGAGGTAGAGGGAGGTAGAGGGTAGAGAGAGGTAGAGGGTAGAGAGAGGTAGAGGGTAGAGGGAGGTAGAGGGTAGAGAGAGGTAGAGGGTAGAGAGAGGTAGAGGGAGGTAGAGGGTAGAGAGAGGTAGAGGGTAGAGAGAGGTAGAGGGTAGAGGGCGGTAGAGGGTAGAGAGAGGTAGAGGGTAGAGAGAGGTAGAGGGTAGAGGGAGGTAGAGGGTAGAGAGAGGTAGAGGGAGGTAGAGGGTAGAGAGAGGTAGAGGGTAGAGGGAGGTAGAGGGTAGAGAGAGGTAGAGGGTAGAGAGAGGTAGAGGGTAGAGGGAGGTAGAGGGAGGTAGAGGGTAGAGAGAGGTAGAGGGAGGTAGAGGGTAGAGAGAGGTAGAGGGTAGAGAGAGGTAGAGGGAGGTAGAGGGTAGAGGGAGGTAGAGGGTAGAGGGAGGTAGAGGGTAGGGAGAGGTAGAGGGTAGAGGGAGGTAGAGGGTAGAGAGAGGTAGAGGGAGGTAGAGGGTAGAGGGAGGTAGAGGGTAGAGAGAGGTAGAGGGTAGAGAGAGGTAGAGGGTAGAGAGAGGTAGAGGGTAGAGAGAGGTAGAGGGTAGAGGGAGGTAGAGGGTAGAGAGAGGTAGAGGGAGGTAGAGGGTAGGGAGAGGTAGAGGGAGGTAGAGGGTAGAGGGAGGTAGAGGGTAGAGGGAGGTAGAGGGTAGAGAGAGGTAGAGGGTAGAGGGAGGTAGAGGGTAGAGAGAGGTAGAGGGTAGGGAGAGGTAGAGGGTAGAGAGAGGTAGAGGGAGGTAGAGGGTAGAGGGAGGTAGAGGGTAGAGAGAGGTAGAGGGTAGAGAGAGGTAGAGGGTAGAGGGAGGTAGAGGGTAGAGAGAGGTAGAGGGTAGAGGGAGGTAGAGGGTAGAGGGAGGTAGAGGGTAGAGGGAGGTAGAGGGTAGGGAGAGGTAGAGGGAGGTAGAGGGTAGAGGGAGGTAGAGGGTAGAGGGAGGTAGAGAGAGGTAGAGGGTAGAGGGAGGTAGAGGGTAGAGAGAGGTAGAGGGTAGAGAGAGGTAGAGGGTAGAGAGAGGTAGAGGGTAGAGGGAGGTAGAGGGTAGAGAGAGGTAGAGGGTAGAGGGAGGTAGAGGGTAGAGGGAGGTAGAGGGTAGAGGGAGGTAGAGGGTAGGGAGAGGTAGAGGGAGGTAGAGGGTAGAGGGAGGTAGAGAGAGGTAGAGGGTAGAGGGAGGTAGAGGGTAGAGAGAGGTAGAGGGTAGAGAGAGGTAGAGGTAGAGAGAGGTAGAGGGTAGAGGGAGTTAGAGGGAGGTAGAGGGTAGAGAGAGGTAGAGGGTAGAGGGAGGTAGAGGGTAGAGAGAGGTAGAGGGTAGAAGGAGGTAAAGGGTAGAGGGAGGTAGAGGGTAGAGAGAGGTAGAGGGTAGAGAGAGGTAGAGGGTAGAGGGAGGTAGAGGATAGAGAGAGGTAGAGGGAGGTAGAGGGTAGACGGAGGTAGAGGGTAGAGAGAGGTAGAGGGTAGAGAGAGGTAGAGGGAGGTAGAGGGTAGAGGGAGGTAGAGGGTAGAGAGAGGTAGAGGGTAGAGAGAGGTAGAGGGTAGAGGGAGGTAGAGGGTAGAGAGAGGTAGAGGGTAGAGGGAGGTAGAGGGTAGAGAGAGGTAGAGGGTAGAGAGAGGTAAAGGGTAGAGGGAGGTAGAGGGTAGAGGGAGGTAGAGGGTAGAGGGTAGAGAGAGGTAGAGGGTAGAGGGAGGTAGAGGGTAGAGAGAGGTAGAGGGTAGAAGGAGGTAAAGGGTAGAGAGAGGTAGAGGGTAGAGGGAGGTAGAGGGTAGACGGAGGTAGAGGGTAGAGAGAGGTAGAGGGTAGAGAGAGGTAGAGGGAGGTAGAGGGTAGAGGGAGGTAGAGGGTAGAGAGAGGTAGAGGGTAGAGAGAGGTAGAGGGTAGAGGGAGGTAGAGGGTAGAGGGAGGTAGAGGGTAGAGGGAGGTAGAGGGTAGAGAGAGGTAGAGGGTAGAGAGAGGTAAAGGGTAGAGGGAGGTAGAGGGTAGAGGGAGGTAGAGGGTAGAGAGAGGTAGAGGGTAGAGGGAGGTAGAGGGTAGAGGTCGAGGGCATAGGGAAGGCACAGGCAGCACCACAGCAATAACCCCTGGTTTCCAGAACGATCTTAAAAACGAACAATGTAGAAGTAATGGGACGGTGGAAGGTGTCTCTGAACATGCAGCTGTGTCCAGCAGAGACCAGGCTCTGGTCATTCCTGCAGGTCGTTCAGCAGGTGGGCTACAAACAGCTGGGTGTCTCTTCATAGCAGAACCAATACTGGGCTCGCTGCTGCCCCCCAGTGGCAGCATGAAGAAGCAGCAGCAGCTTGTGTGGCACACAGGTGGTCATTGGGTCAAGTTGTCGTCAATGTACACAACCTTGTTCATCATCAAACTCTTCCTCCTCACCATTCAGCCACCATCATCAGCTTTACCTTCATTAACCTCATGAACTCGTCGATGGCCTTCTCCTCTCCTGGGAACTGCTTCTTCAGGCTGTCGGCCATCTCAGTCTTCCCTGCGTGGATGTGGTACTCCCTGAGGATGTCACAAGGAGGCGGTCAGAGAGGGCTGGACATGTTCTGAAGCCCGGAGGGATTCATGTTCTCAAAGGTGTGGAAATATAAGACACATTTCAACACGGATGTGTTGTTCGCCCTGAGGATGTCCGGCTCTGTTGTGGATGTGTTGCATTGGATTAGTCCTGCTGATGGATGCATGTGGAGAAAAGCCCACTAAAGAACGCAAGGTGAGGATGTTACCTGCGCTGCTCGTGCTGACCCAGGAACAGCGTGTCGAAGTGCTGCTCCAGCCGTGTGAACTGCAGCTGGCCCTCTGTGATCTGGTCCAGAGCCACCCTGAGCAGGCTGCCCTCGTGCAGCTGGCCCAGGTAGTGGATCCCTGGGGGTCAAACATAACTGCATAATGAATAATACTGTATCATTAATTCTAATAAATCCTTGAACTGCAGTTCAAAGGATTCTTCATTCAGTGCTCGTGAGATGAAATGATCTTTAAAAGTGAAGCTGGATCATCACGGTGAATCAGCGTGTCTATGTCATCTTTGGTTCTATTTCATTCAGTGTCATCTTTTTAAGAATCATAGAAACAATTTTTAAAAATAAAATGTCTTATTTGAGGCTGCCACAAAGAACTAAAAGCTGCATAAGAACATGTGTAAGCTGAGATGAACCGAGCTGCACACAGCTCATGGTCCATGGTCCTCATGTCCTCATGGTCCTCATGGTCCTCATGGTCCTCATGTCCTCATGGTCCTCATGTCCTCATGGTCCTCATGGTCCTCATGGTCCTCATGTCCTCATGGTCCTCATGGTCCTCATGGTCCTCATGTCCTCATGGTCCTCATGGTCCTCATGGTCCTCATGTCCTCATGGTCCATGGTCCTCATGGTCCTCATGGTCCTCATGTCCTCATGGTCCATGGTCCTCATGGTCCTCATGTCCTGATGGTCCTCATGGTCCTCATGGTCCTCATGTCCTCATGGTCCTCATGGTCCTCATGTCCTCATGGTCCTCATGTCCTCATGGTCCTCATGGTCCTCATGGTCCTCTGTCTGTCAGTTAAGATCAGACATGTGTGCAACTGGCAAAACACCATCCATCTACTTTCTCTACCAAAGGAATCCAAAGATGACCCTCAGCTATTAATTCTGATGGTAATTATGATCTTTGTCCCTTCAGCATGTTATACAGATACTATTTTGATGAAACGTTGTACTCCCTATCCCGATATATGTATGTGTGTACAATCTTACTCTAGAAACAGCACTGATGCCTGATAACAACAGGAAGGCTGATATTCATCTACAACATGAAGTCTCTAGTGAAATATCATTGACATTATGTTCTATCATTTTTAAACACAAATTCAGACCCTAAAAGCATAAATTAGTTCATTATTAATTAGGGAGTACAATTTATCATTTGGCATTCATTTGTAAACGACCTCCACTGGAACAGGATTCTCTACGTTGCTGTTTGGTGATAACAAATAAAAAGTCTGTTTCCAACGAGGACCTTGAGCCCCAGTCGAGGCGAGTCTGCTCTGTGCTGCCCCTTCAGGGGGATCAGGGCAGGGCAGCTGTGCCACTACACAGAGAGGACCCGAGTCATCGTGGACATGTTCGCAGTGGGAGCACTGACTTGTGGCATGAGCATCTCCCAGCAGCCGCTGCGCTGTGGCTCTTTGGATGTAGCTCAGCGCAGGATGTTTGTGTTCTGCTTCAAGGGAACTGACCCGATGCTTCATGCAAAGAGCTCGGAGCGGCTGCTTGTTCACCAGGTCACACGGCGTGTGGGTTCGTCTTCATTATCCTCATGCACGTTCAATAAAAGCAATGTTTCTGAGTGCTTCTTACCCACATCGAACTCAAAGCCCTTATTCTGGAAGGTGTGTGTGCAGCCTCCCGCCTGGTCGTGCTGCTCCAGGACGACCACCCTCTTGCCGGCTTTAGACAGAAGCGCTGCTGCTGTCAGGCCTCCAACGCCGCTGCCGATCACCACCGCGTCCAGAGCCACGGGAACCCGGTCCGCACGGAACCCTGCAGGGGGCGAAGGCTGTCAGAACCAGTGTGGGGGGACGGGTCCAGCTGGCACCCCAAAGAGGCTTTTCATGTCCCCACAATGCTGATCCACACGTCTGCACTCAGAGGAAGAACAGAGAACTATGATGTACACTGCTGTGACCTCTCTGTTTGACCTCTGTTTGACCTCTCTGCAAGCCTTTCTGTTACCCGTCTCTCACCAGCCCCACTGAAGACCTTTAAAAGGATAACACTTGTATTGTGTGATTGAAAGTAGTTGTCAAACGTCTCCTGATGTGGCAGAAGACTCTTGGTGGGTATGGATCCATCGCTCTGGGAACAGTCATCCAGACTAAGATGAGCAGATCAACCGCTCTTACCTCTCTTCAGCCTGTCGTCCCTCTGCCGGCAGTCGGTGACCAGGGGTCCTGGAGGCCTCAGGCACTTCTCACTGAACACCTTGTACCGCTGCCCGGTGGTCAGGAAGAAGATGACCACCAGCAGCAGCAGCACGCAGCTCACACCACCAAGAAGCCACCACATGGCAGAAGCTGGACGAGAGGCAGGCGGAGAGAGGAACCCAGAGAGAGAGGGATGAGGGAGGACAGGAGGGCAGTGAGAGAAGATGATGTGAAGTCCTCCAGCAAGGCGCTGCCTCAAAAAGAGCCCTAAAGGATAGAAGGGACACAGTTAAAAGGAGGGGTGGAGGGGAGGAGACACTTTTAAGGTCCAGGGAGGACATGCAACTTATGACGTTTGGGAAATTCTGACTCCACAAAGAGCCGAGCAGATGTGGCTCATTCTCCACGCCGAGGCCATGAGACGGGCCCAGAAGAGAGAGCGGCTTGTTGTCGCTCCTGAGACTCCACCCGGACCGGCACCAATCGGTGGCTCCTGCTGACGCCCGAGGGTGAAGGCCTCCTACAACATTCTCACTGTGCAGCCTAAATCAAAGAGGTTCCACTGGCAGAGAGAACAAAGATGCTTTCACAGCTCAGATGTTGTAAATGTTTAAATCATCATCATCATCAGCGTTCCATTTGAGCCGGTCAGAAGCCACGAGGCCGTGAGGAGAAGCCGTGCTCCCTCATGAGGTTGTCAAGGTTATTCAACAGAAGCTGTGCAGTAGACATGTCCTCAGTGGTTAAGCAACAGTCATAATTCAGTGCCGACTGCTTTACAGACACGATTCTGTTCCTGGAGCTTCAGATTCACACCGTTAGGAACCGTCTTGGTACTGAAGGGTCTGCGTCTTGTCGTCTGACGAGAGCTTCGCTCTACTGACACACAACAGCTGCACGCTGAGAGTCAGCTGGTGTTCTGCTGGTCCTCACATGATGAGGGGAAGTCAGACAGAAGAACACATGACAGTTATGACAGTTCACGCAGCTCCTGGCTGTGAATCACATTAAAACATGTGTCCATCCTGCCGGCGCGTGTTGTGCACACATCTAGAGAAAAGGTCCATGTGACCATTTCTGAGCTTCATGTTGTTTTTGGATATTTTATTCATCAAGTCTGTCCTGAAACAATAGTTACTGTACATGGGGCATGGAACATAGCAGGGAACATAGCATGGAACATAGCAGGGAACGTAGCACGGAACATAGCAGGGAACATAGCATGGAACATAGCACGGAACATAGCAGGGAACGTAGCACGGAACATAGCAGGGAACATAGCACGGAACATAGCACGGAACATAGCACGGAACATAGCATGGAACATAGCAGGGAACATAGCAGGGAACATAGCACGGAACATAGCACGGAACATAGCAGGGAACATAGCACGGAACGTAGCAGAGAACGTAGCAGGGAACGTAGCAGGGAACGTAGCAGGGAACGTAGCACGGAACGTAGCAGGGAACGTAGCACGGAACGTAGCACGGAACATAGCACGGAACATAGCAGGGAACATAGCAGGGAACATAGCAGGGAACATAGCAGGGAACATAGCAGGGAACATAGCACGGAACATAGCACGGAACATAGCACGGAACATAGCAGGGAACATAGCAGGGAACATAGCAGGGAACATAGCACGGAACATAGCAGGGAACATAGCACGGAACATAGCACGGAACATAGCAGGGAACATAGCAGGGAACATAGCAGGGAACATAGCAGGGAACATAGCACGGAACATAGCAGGGAACATAGCACGGAACATAGCAGGGAACATAGCATGGAACATAGCAGGGAACATAGCACGGAACGTAGCAGAGAACGTAGCAGGGAACGTAGCAGGGAACGTAGCAGGGAACGTAGCACGGAACGTAGCAGGGAACGTAGCACGGAACGTAGCACGGAACATAGCACGGAACATAGCAGGGAACATAGCAGGGAACATAGCAGGGAACATAGCAGGGAACATAGCACGGAACATAGCACGGAACATAGCAGGGAACATAGCAGGGAACATAGCAGGGAACATAGCACGGAACATAGCAGGGAACATAGCACGGAACATAGCACGGAACATAGCAGGGAACATAGCAGGGAACATAGCAGGGAACATAGCAGGGAACATAGCACGGAACATAGCAGGGAACATAGCAGGGAACATAGCAGGGAACATAGCAGGGAACATAGCAGGGAACATAGCACGGAACATAGCAGGGAACATAGCAGGGAACATAACAGGGAACATAGCAGGGAACATAACAGGGAACATAGCAGGGAACATATCACGGAACATAGCAGGGAACATATCACGGAACATAGCAGGGAACATATCACGGAACATAGCAGGGAACAGCACGGAACATCGCACAGAACATAGAACGGAGCATAGCACAGAACATCGGACAGAACATAGCACGGAACATAGAACGGAGCATAGCACAGAACGTAGAACAGAACGTAGAATGGAACATCGCACAGAACATATCACGGAACATAGCAGGAAACAGCACGGAACATAGAACGGAGCATAGCACAGAACATAGCACAGAACATAGCACGGAGCATAGCACAGAACATAGCACAGAACATCGCACAGAACATAGCACGGAGCATAGCACAGAACATAGCACGGAACGTAGCACAGAACATAGCACGGAACATAGCACGGAACATAGCACGGAACATAGCACGGAACATCGCACAGAACATAGCACGGAACATAGCACAGAACATAGCAAAGAACATAAAAGAGAACATAGCACAAAATAAAGAACAGAACCTAGAACCGTGGCAAAATGGCGAGAAGAGGCGTTGGTTTGGAGTTGCAACCTGCAGGAAGCGTTTCAATGACCTCAAGGCACGTTCAGCCAGACCAGAGTGTCGACCTTCAGCAGAAGCTCCGTGTGACATACTTTATGTCATTCTGCCCCCAGATTACGTTCCATCGATCAGATCAATCGGTTGGAACACAAAGCCCAAATATGGTATGTTCTTTTGGTGTTACCTAATGTCGGGTCAAAATAACCTCTGGCAGAACACAATTCATGTACACACATTCCCTTCAGATAAAAGTGAAGCAGAAAGACCAACAAAGCAGCAGCACTGAAGGAGGCTGCAGAAAGGCCTGCAATGCACCTGAAGAAGAGGTAGAAAAGCTTGTGAAGCTGGAGGAAGAGGGACCAAACACATCCATAATAAATGCTCATTTGCATTTTGCGGTATCTGTATAACGATGCATCCTCCAAGTGAAGAGTCTCATGAAGACTGTGAGTAAAAAACACAATCATAACGGATCAGAATCAAAGATTTATTCAGACAGAAGCATGAACTCATCAGTACAACAAAACTACAAGCTCAAGATGAATAACTTCCCATGTTCAAGACTCTGGAGGTTGATGGCTTGATGTGAACTATTCTGGGAAGAAGAACTAGGACTATATGATGTCATCTTTATAAAAACATGGCACAAATTGGGGCATGGAATTCGAAAGACTTTAAACAAGACCAGAGAGGAGGCTTTAACAGAGAGATGGTTGTTGCCTTGTGGGAATTGTAGGATTTGGCGTTTTTGGAGCGAGAGACATAATAAATGTCCAGATATCTCATCAGCTGCTTCATTTGGATTTACATCATCTCTTGACTTTGAGGAAGTGCAAACTAACTCACTGGAGTCCCTTTGATCAACACTGTTCAGGAACATTTAGAAATGACACTCTTCAAAAGTGCACATTTAATAAACATTCAGTGTCTGTCACTTCGTACTTCATTTATTTAAACAGATACTTGTCAGTGAGCCATGTTTTTACAAACTAAACGACTTTACAGTTGTATCTAAATATCATTAAAGACAGAAATGCTTTTGTTGCATTTGTGCGACTTCCTGGAGACACAGAGAGTTTCAAGAATGTCCTCCAGGAAGAAACATGTGCTGCCACAGATATCAGTTTCCAAGCCTCTTTAAAAGAAACGCAGCATCGATACGAATGTGACCTTACAAAGAGTGAGTCACTAAAGATGTCCCCTCAGCTATCTCACTCGTAACCATAAACAGATCATTGTGCATTAATAGTTCAGTAGCTGCCACAATAAAGATCAGAGTACAAACAGCAGCTCAAGCACTTTGGCACAACGGACAGCGTTGCATGTACAACAACGTGAAAGGCTAAAAAATATGACACAAATGAGTTTAAATTGTCCTCCTTCATTCACACTTGTACTTTGTGTGCTTCAGTCTCGCTTTGAGTTAAGATGTTCACATTCTGAAAGTTAAGTGTAAATACTAGCCGCTAAACCGATTAAAAAACAGTTTCTATAATATCATTCTCTACTGTTTATGACCGAGTTCATACATAATTATGAATACAACAAAATAAAAAGTGCAAATTCTAATAGTGTGAATGTTGAACCCATTCTAATAAACTACAATGTGGTAGTAAAATAGAGCTTCTGTGTGTGTTGTCTGATGGAACGAGTCGCTACTTCACTCATTTTGTGTTGTTCTCTACATTCCTCATGAGTTGCCATCAACTGTTCCACACCTGCTTTTAGTTTTTACTTTTAGCATAAAATATAAATAAAAATGGATGACTCAGATGAGATGTAGCGGTTAGCCCTTGTAGCTGCTGGATCACGGGTAACGTTGTGTTGACCTCTGGGGTCACGATACGTAAACAATGACACGTCTGTGGACGAGCAACGCAATGCTAACCATGTAAAACATGCACATATCTGCTCTGAGAGACACACACACTCTTCCTTCTGTTTGGTTTCTCTGACCCCCACCTTCCTGTCCTCGGGCTACCCACCCACCCACCCACCCCCACCCACATGTTCCTGGTGCTCTGGCTGTGGTCGGGTGTCTCTCTGGAGACTGTAAGATCTTCCGTTATTCACAGCGTTCCTTCAGGCCGGTTCTGCGATGTTCTGCGATGTTCTGCGATGTTCTGGCGTTCCTTCAGCTTCTAGAAGACCCAGGTGACCGGGACCCACTGGGGGTTCTTGGAGACCGTCTCCAGGGCGGCCTTGGTGTTGCGGTAGGTCTCGTCCAGGTTGTCGTTGACGACGCTGAGGTCAAAGTAGTGACCGAAGGCCGCCTGCATCTTGGAGCTCTCGTCGCACGTCCTCTGCAGCTCTTCATCCTGCAACGGGACGCGTGGGTTATCATCACGATCACACATTCCCTCCTTACAACTATGAGCAGTCTGCATCGAGTCTTCAGCTGGAGGAAGGCGGGTCCAGTGGTCCTTACCGTCAGGGTCTTGGGGACCACCCCGGCCTCTACAGCCGACTGGTTCATGGCCTTGAGGACCTCGAAGTCTGGAGACTGCAGGAACACCACGAAGGGCAAGAACTCTGAGGTCCTGAGCACTTTAAGGGACTGGAACACAACACGACACATGTTAACAGCTGCAGGGCCTGAAGGAATAAACCCCTACGACTAAACCCCCTACGACTAAACCCCCTATGACTAAACCCCTACGACTAAACCCCTACGACTAAACCCCCTACGACTAAACCCCCTACGACTAAACCCCCTACGACTAAACCCCCTACGACTAAACCCCTACGACTAAACCCCCTACGACTAAACCCCCTACGACTAAACCCCCTACGACTAAACCCCCTACGACTAAACCCCCTACGACTAAACCCCTACGACTAAACCCCTACGACTAAACCCCCTACGACTAAACCCCTACGACTAAACCCCTACGACTAAACCCCTATGACTAAACCCCTATGACTAAACCCCCTACGACTAAACCCCCTACGACTAAACCCCCTACGACTAAACCCCCTACGACTAAACCCCCTACGACTAAACCCCCTACGACTAAACCCCCTACGACTAAACCCCTATGACTAAACCCCTACGACTAAACCCCCTGCGATTAAACCCTTACGACTAAACCTCCTACGACTAAACCCCTACGACTAAACCCCTACGACTAAACCCCTACGACTAAACCCTTACGACTAAACCCCCTACGATTAAACCCTTACGACTAAACCCTTACGACTAAACCCCTACGACTAAACCCCCTGCGATTAAACCCTTACGACTAAACCTCCTACGACTAAACCCTTACGACTAAACCCTTACGACTAAACCCCCTACGACTAAACCCCCTGCGACTAAACCCCCTGCGATTAAACCCTTACGACTAAACCTCCTACGACTAAACCCCTACGACTAAACCTTCTACGACTAAACCCCCTACGACTAAACCCCCTGCGATTAAACCCTTACGACTAAACCTCCTACGACTAAACCCTTACGACTAAACCCCTACGACTAAACCCTTACGACTAAACCCCTACGACTAAACCCTTACGATAAACCCCCTACGACTGAACCCCCTATGACTAAACCCCTACGACTAAACCCCTACGACTAAACCTTCTACGACTAAACCCCCTACGACTAAACCCCTACGACTAAACCCCTACGACTAAATCTCCTACGACTAAACCCCCTACGACTAAACCCCTACGACTAAACCCCTACGACTAAATCTCCTACGACTAAACCCCCTACGACTAAACCCCCTACGACTAAACCCCTACGACTAAATCTCCTACGACTAAACCCCTACGACTAAACCCTTACGACTAAACCCCCTACGATTAAACCCTTACGACTAAACCCTTACGACTAAACCCCTACGACTAAACCCCCTGCGATTAAACCCTTACGACTAAACCTCCTACGACTAAACCCTTACGACTAAACCCTTACGACTAAACCCCCTACGACTAAACCCCCTGCGACTAAACCCCCTGCGATTAAACCCTTACGACTAAACCTCCTACGACTAAACCCCTACGACTAAACCTTCTACGACTAAACCCCCTACGACTAAACCCCCTGCGATTAAACCCTTACGACTAAACCTCCTACGACTAAACCCTTACGACTAAACCCCTACGACTAAACCCTTACGATAAACCCCCTACGACTGAACCCCCTATGACTAAACCCCTACGACTAAACCCCTACGACTAAACCTTCTACGACTAAACCCCCTACGACTAAACCCCTACGACTAAACCCCTACGACTAAATCTCCTACGACTAAACCCCCTACGACTAAACCCCTACGACTAAACCCCTACGACTAAATCTCCTACGACTAAACCCCCTACGACTAAACCCCCTACGACTAAACCCCTACGACTAAATCTCCTACGACTAAACCCCCTACGACTAAACCCCTACGACTAAACCCCTACGACTAAATCTCCTACGACTAAACCCCCTACGACTAAACCCCCTACGACTAAACCCCCTACGACTAAACCCCTACGACTAAACCCCTACGACTAAACCCCCTACGACTAAACCCCTACGACTAAACCTCCTACGACTAAACCCTTACGACTAAACCCTTACGATAAACCCCCTACGACTGAACCCCCTATGACTAAACCCCTACGACTAAACCCCTACGACTAAACCCCTACGACTAAACCTTCTACGACTAAACCCCTATGACTAAACCCTTACGACTAAACCCCTACGACTAAACCCTTACGATAAACCCCCTATGACTAAACCCCTACGACTAAACCCCCTACGACTAAACCCCTACGACTAAACCCCTACGACTAAATCTCCTACGACTAAATCTCCTACGACTAAACCTCCTACGACTAAACCCCTACGACTAAACCCCCTACGACTAAACCCCTACGACTAAACCCCCTACGACCAAACCCCTTACGACTAAACCCTTACGACTAAACCCATACGACTAAACCCTTACGATTAAACCCCTTACGACTAAACCCATACGACTAAACCCTTACGATTAAACCCCTTACGACTAAACCCCTACGACTAAACCCTTACGATTAAACCCCTTACGACTAAACCCCTACGACTAAACCCCTACGACTAAACCCCCTACGACTAAACCTCTACGACTAAACCCCTACGACTAAACCCCCTACGACTAAACCTCTACGACTAAACCCCTTACGACTAAACCCTTACGGTGGAGGATGCAAATAAAGAAATCACTTAATAAATGAATCTGACATGAAGTGTAAGAACCTACACACAATTCCCAACAAGGGGAGGAATTATGTATTTGATAAGTAATTTCTATTAATTTACCAAGCGTAAATGATGATATCCGAGAGGTAAAAACTGATTTACAGATAGAAGACACTCACTTCACTTTGTTGAATAATTATAATGATCACAAAAATGATCACATGTGTTGTATGAATGAGTCACTTGTTATGAAGAAACCACAAAGAATGCTCACACAGACCCTCCGCCCCCTCCCTGACCCCACCCAGCACCCAGACTCTCCGCCCCCTCCCTGACCCCACCCAGCACCCAGACTCTCCGCCCCCTCCCTGACCCCACCCAGCACCCAGACTCTCCGCCCCCTCCCTGACCCCACCCAGCACCCAGACTCTCCGCCCCCTCCCTGACCCCACCCAGCACCCAGACTCTCCGCCCCCTCCCTGACCCCACCCAGCACCCAGACTCTCCGCCCCCTCCCTGACCCCACCCAGCACCCGGCCCCCAGGTTAGAACTAGAGGAGTTGCGGCTGTGAAGGTCTGTTAGTCGTGTGTATTGTTGTGTATGGAGCTCGTCTATGGCGTGTGCACACCTGAGGGTTGGCGTCCAGGATGCAGACGCGGCCGGCCTCCACCACCTCGTGGATGGAGTCCATCTTGATCCCGTACAGGCTGCCGTCATACTCTCCGTGCTCCAGATAGCGGCCGCTCTTGATGTCGGCCTCCATCTTGCTGCGGCTGGTGAAGGCGTACATCCGACTCTCGCGGTCTTCCTTCTTGGGCTTTCTGGAAGTATCTGGACACAATAAGGCACACGCACACCCTTTGAGTTTCCCAGGAGCTTGAATCTGTTCTTATCATGCAGCAGAAACACCTGCAGCAGCTTGTTCCTGCTGCACACATCTGAAGGATCACATATCTGCCTCGTATTACTATTTCTTAAATACAGG
>NW_027175952.1:0-20936 GCF_023055335.1 Clinocottus analis | reverse complement strand
GGCTTGAATCAGCTTTAACATCAGGTCGTTGTGTGCGTGGCACTAATGTTGATGATGTTTAGCTGCTACTGACCTCCTGGCTCTTCCAGTCAGACGATCTTTGCCTTTTGCTTTACTGCTCATCACTAGCACGTCTTTAGCTCCCTTGTCTTTGCCTCGCTTCTCATGACCTAGGACAGAAGAATACTGAAAGTTTAAAGTCACAATTAAATGACATTTTACATAAAAAGACAGTTCTCCTTTCTGCAGAATCAACAGTACATGTATTACTGTTTCCTTGCTGTGTGTGCTTATACATTTTTAGAAAACAACAACGGTTTTGAAAAACTTCCCGCAACATTATCTGCCTTTGTCTTACTAGCGGATATCCTACAACTTAACCCTGTTTAATGAACTCCACGTGAATTATTATCCAGGCCAATATCCTGTTTCAACAAAAAAATACAATTATAGCAGCAAGATGCTCCCAGAATGCATTTTCATTTACACTTGAAAATACATTCAGAAAAGGTTTCTGAGCTTTTGTACGCTGTCTGATGATTTCAAGTCACTAAACAAATACATGAGAAATATTGAAGTGTGGGATATGACACCTGCTCGAGACGGTCCTCTTCTAGCATTTCTTCCACCTGAAATGAAAAAAGATGGATTCAATAATAAGGAAAAGGGAACACATCATGTTATCATCATTATGTAAAACGGTCTTCTTCTTCATTTTCTCAGTTGGAGCTTTTTCAATGTCTCACCTCTGCTGGAAGGCCCCCAATCTCTGTCAGGCACAGATTTGTCTGAAAACCTAAAAGCAGAAGTTCAGTTAAGACGGAAACACAAACCAGCTCATGTCTCATAATTGCTTTTTGTTGAGGCTTTTTGTTGAGGCGGCTTCACAGCCCATCTCCACCACATCATTATTGTACATCTGTTATGTAAATTTGAGATTTTTCAGAATCAGTAAAAGGTTTTGCTCCGTGAGTCACATGCTTGCTTTTTCTACATTGTTGAATCAAAAACAAACTTCCTCTTCTATTCTTACTCGGGGGCCTTGTTTAAGCCTCACCAAATAAGGCAAGGTATTCCATCCCTCATCCCAAGTTAAAAATAGCCGCTCCTCTCTTGTCCCTTTACATTTTTATGTTTAAACAGCACATTCATTCACTCTGCAGCTCTTTGTACCACAGGCCTGGTGTGTTTGAAATCGAACAAACACTTAAAATGAATGTGTTTTCACAAACCTGTGATTACACCGAGTCTTCACAGCGTGAGAATACACAAGATGTGCTTACACACCGTTATCCATACTGTTCATCCAATTTGCCTGAAAAGTAATTATTTCATGTAATTATTTCGTCATGTCTTGTGACTTTATGAGGTTTAGTCTTGTGAGCATCTCATCTAATGGATCCTTTCACTGAATAGCACTGAGTAAAGCTTATGCTAAGCTAAGCTAGCTAGCTAGCTGCTGCCATACAGAATTCAGAGCGGCATCAAATCTCTTCTCAAGAAAATGTATATATATATATATATATATATATATATATATATATATATATATATATATATATATATATACATATATATATATATATATATATATATATATACATATATATATATATATATATATATATATATATATAAATATATATATATATATATATATATATATATATATATATATAATATACTTAAAACTGAGGGTGGATTATTGGTAATATGCCAATATTATAAAATTAAATGACGTAAGTAAACCAATGAGGATGTATTGTGTATAACTAAAGGGATTAAAGACTAGATTTTCAACACCTACAATAATTGGACAAATAACACTCTAATCTGTGTCCAGTCCACGTTTCCTGGAATTGAATTCTCCAATATAAAAATAGAAGGAGCCCATGAAATATCACCCGGGGGGACAGCTGTAAGAAATCGAAGACGTCAGCAGAGGTGTCTTGGGAAGTCTGAGTGCGAAAAGTCTTACATGTTGTCATTTTTGTCCATGTCCCACGCCCGCTTCCACTGGCCTTTGGCGTTTTTGTGACGTGCCACTCTCTCCTTGTCGATCTGCTCGCGCTCTTTCTTCCATCGCACGTACTCCTCCTGCTCCTCTTTCGACGTGGGGATGTTGAGGTCTGTGCTGGCCTGCAGGCTTTCAGACTCCTTGGCAGACACACAACAGTTGCATTTAAAGCATGTAACACATCAGTCCTCTTACTAATCAGAGCAGTAAAGCCCAGCAATAGCCTCACATCAAGCTGGACTGGTCATAAAACATCTTATTATCTCTCAACAAATAACTAAACAGCAACAGGGCAGCTTATATCATATACAGCTTAGAAGGGTTCAAAAGGAAAGGAACAAACAAGGATATTATTTTCATGCGATCCAATTTACTGTCGATGCCAAGCGCTGGGTCTCTGTAAATACTGATGATGAGCGCCGGCTCATTCCAGTCAGCTCCCATTTGATTACAAAGAGCTACTTGTTTGTCTACCGTGACGGCTGCAAAGAAACACAATCAAATTCTTTGAGAAAATATTCCAGTAAAAGGGTGTATAGTAAATGCAATTAGATCCCCTTCCTCCTTTCCTCTCTTAACCTGTTTATTGATTACTGCCATGACAGCAGAAAGGATTGCTGGCTAATACTAAAGAGAGATGGGATGCAGGCTCTTTAACACATCAAAGGGGACAGAGGCTGTGTGCTCTATTTACAAAGCCCTGGAGCGAACCAGGACTACAAACGCTGCTGGGCTCCGATGGAAATCACGTAGAGGACTAGCAGTCCCCGGCGAGAGAAAGTGCTTATGAGTGTGTGTTTTTTAATACAGCAGAAGAGATGTGATGTTGCTGTCTGGAGAAAACAATCAAATTGTGCGAATGAAAGAGAAAACTATCTGCATTTTATGACAGAGAGAAACAGCACATGATGGGGGATGTTTTGTCCTCAGGTTTGGACCAATCACAGCCAAGTAAACATGTTGCCTTTATGTGTACAGTTATTGGAGAACGTGGCATCTGTGCTCATCCCCCCTCTCCTCCGGCCCCAGGAGAACATCAGTGACCACAAGGGAGGCCGCTTCTAGCATGTTCCAACAGGCCGTATCCTGCTGACACTCCAGTCGCCCTGCCAATTAGCACTTTTCAATTTCTCGCCCCCCTGAGGCCTCGCAGGGAGGTTGTCAGGGGCCAAGGCAGGTAGGGAGCCTGGTGAGTCTGGCCAGTGCTGACAGAGAGCAGGACTTGGGCTCAGACGTGTGCATGCAAATTTAGATTCGTACACGGTGACTAAGACTGATGAAGCTCTTATTCTCAATTGTTTCCTCTCATCCTTTAAAGCTGCAGTAGTTTAGGCCTGAAAATGCCAGAAGAGGTTTCCTATACATTTGTCAAACAAAGCAGCAAACACAACGGCGGTCTGACCTTTACACCTTCCCTCGAGCTCATCCTGCAAAGCCAGCAAGGTACAGGGAGGCAGAGCGGGATGAACAGCATCGCTCCTCGTGTGGCGTATTCGGCGGCCCTTTGAAGCCCACCCTCCCTATTTAGCAGGCACTATCTGCGTGACAGCTCTGAGATACTCCAGCAACGTTGACACATGAGCCAGCGGGAGGCAGACGTGCATGTTGTGCCTGTCTGCATGTGAGCATTTGTGATGAGAAGCGTATATTTGCATCTTTCTAGGTTTTGTGTGGTGACATTGTGTGGAAACCTTGTATTCTACATTTGTTTTCGTGATCACTGTGCGCTGGAGAAACAACCCTTTGAGATGGGTACGTATTAGAGAGGGTGACAATATGCACGTCAATATGTTGTGTGTGTTTATGTCAACTGAGGGATTGTGGTACCTGGCATTGCTCTGAAAGCCTGTGATGGTCCTCCGTGTGCTGCTGTCCTGATTTAAGCCCATCCTGTCACAGAGGTGAGGCAAGAAATAAAAGGGAGATCAACATAACAACAATAAAGGCGACACAGTAAATATTAATTAAACATGGCTGTAAAAAGGCACATTACTTCCGACAAAAACTGCGAAAACAAATCAAGCGAGAGCCGAGACTGAGGTTTCAGGGGCCTCCACTGCCACCAAGTGGATTAATGGTGCCACAGCTTAATTTAGCACATGTGGGTCAGTTTTAAATGTCCGCTCTGCAATGAGGTCAGTAAGCAGAGTGAAGTTTGCAGGTGGTTGAATTTCAGTGGTTTGGAAAAAGGAAACTCATCCTATTCCAGGTAGAGAATTATCTGGATTTCGTTTTGAGTGCACTTCTGCTAAGATGTCCTCCGGTGATCACAGTGGATGAATAATGTCAACAGTAACACTTTAGTAGTGTCAAGGGGGAAACAACAGTGCTGGACAGAGTGGTCTTCTAGTGCACCTGCAGACAATGCACTCTTCTACGAACACCAAAATTCAGCTAGACTTGTACACACACAAAAGACTTATAAACACTTTTTCCTTTTCTTCTTTTTCCTCTCACCCTTCTTCTTCTCCCTCTCTGACCCTTTCCTGGCACCTTGCCAGGCCCGTCTCTTTGGCAGCATAATGAGCCTTTTCAGAGTGAGAAGGCAGTCGAATGTTAATTAGATCAAATCGGTCCTTTCAGGATGGTGGGAATGGGGAAACAATTCTGCCAGAAGAGCGCAGACCACTTAAGGCTCCAGAGAGGAGAAATGGAGGCTGGAAACAGACGGTAGGCAGCCAGGAGTCTCTCCCTTTCTCTCCCCCGCCCCCTTTCTTCCTCACTCCCTACCTCTACATTTCCTTCTCATGAGTGTGAACGGACAGTTTTGTCTTGAGGTACTTTCAGGCATTACAATCTGTTTGGGAAAATGGAAAAATAACCACACCCCTCTCACAGTCATTATTTATTTCCACACACACAAGCTGATTCGAAAATATTTCAGAGGCGGTGCAAAGCCATATATGCGCAGCTCATCATGGGTCTTTTCCAAGCAAACATTGCATGACATTTTTACCTCCCATCAACACCCTTTCACAGCTCTCATTATGTAAATGTAATATTATGTAAACAAGGACCACGTGGAGACCAGTTCTCTGGCGTTCCCAGATGACTGGTGGACTGGAGCGCTGGCTACTGTTCAAGTGCTGATTCAGTCCACATGATGAATAAAGGGGGACCGACCAAACAGGCCATAGAGAAAGGCCAAGAGAACAGCGTGTTCAGCCCATAGATTTACTGCAAATTAACTCAGACGAGGTATATATAAACATATTTATCAGCCTCCACGAGCTTTGTGTCTGGTGACCACTCCCACGATCAGACTGAGTCTGTTAACAGTGGTGAGGATCAGCTGTCTGTGCTGTGCATTGACTCACTGATCGAGCAGCCTCTGTGTGTGTGTGTGTGCGTGTGTGTGTGTGTGTGTGTGTGTGTGTGTGTGTGTGTGTGTGTGCGTGTGTGTGTGTGTGTCAGACTGAGGCAGAGCAGCTGTTCAGTTCTGCATACCCGGGTAACACTGTCATTGAACTTAGTGCTCAATGACAGTGTGGCATTTCACAGCCGAGCCGGGGGAACTTTATGTGAGTCTCTGCCTATCTGCGGTAAACATGAGATATGAAACCAACAGTATATAGTGAAGCTACTGATGATAAACATGCCATCTCTGATGTCATACTACCAATAACAAGAGCTATGAAAGCATCGATCTATCTTGTATGGCCCTCAAGGGACTCCAGTGAATTTAACAGCCTGTTCCAGTGGCTATAAGGAATCTAACCCCAAAGGTTTGAGTGAGTTTTGCTCGCTAACAAAAAGGCATGGCACTTCCAAGAGAGAAAAGAAGACTAATAAAAGGTAATAAAAGGTAGAAGTAGCCTTGCCTTTTGAAGGTTTGGGCCTACAGCATATCTAACAACAGCTCTATTAGTAGCCCTTCCTCCATAAACCCCACACCAGTCAATCACAGCTCCCGTCCACCTCCTGTCCACAGACCATTGTGCTCCATCACTTGAGGGGTGTGGCCAGTCCACATGTCTGACATCTATGTAAAACACACGGGTGCAGCACGAGAACGAACAAAGGGGGATAAGGGAAAGGAAACCGACAGGAGGGTGCATGTCGGGTTTTAAATGCTGAAGCGTATGATCACAGTGAACGACTCAGACCTGTTCTGCTGTGTCTCTCTTGGTCATGTGAGGTGGCTGACTCCCCCTCCCAGCGGACTCCACACGGCTCGCCTGTCCGTCATCTGTAGGGCTCTTGATGTCCGAAGAGCCTGGCCTCCTCTCTGACCTCTCACTCACCACCCTCTTACCCTAGAGAGACAGTTACTCATATTAGGGCACTACAACTGTGGCAACAGAGCCAAACCTTATCATGTCCAAAACATGCACAACGATTATTCATTTCAGGGTTTAAATCACTCATTTGTTATACAAAATGTTGTATTTATGTGCAAAAATCGGAACATTTCCCCCCGGCACCAGCTTATAAAGACACATTTATGGACAGAAGATTGGACAGGACTACACATTGTACACTCACACGTTCACACAGCTGCACTCATGGGATAAAATCTACTCTGCATATCCATCATTCTTAAGTGCTCCTGCTTTCTTTGCAAGTGATCAAACTTGTTGAACGCCTAAAACCTGTTGGTTGATCACATTGCTTTCAGCTATGTGTACTTATTGATTTGAATAACGAAGTGCTCTTGTGTTATTCCTTCATTTATTACAGTTAAACCTCAGGGGGTTTTGTCACTTTAAGAGGAAATTGGCACTGCAGTGTATTTACCTTTTTGCCAGCCATGGTGACCATTAGCTGCTTCCTGTGGCCTCGGCCTGCACTCTGCGGAGGGGCGTCCTCCCCCTTGTCGGGCCCGGCCTCCTGCTGTCCTTTCCCAGACGGTGAATCACCGCTGAATGGCTTCGTGACCACCACGCGACTGTCCTGCTCCAAACCAATGACACAAACATATTGTAAAACATCCTGTGGCTTCTTATCTTCAGAAAGAAGTGTGACTGAAATGAGCTGTCAGCAATAATAGCAGTGCTGAGACGCATTAGCTTGTCAATAATTATTTCAGTTCCTGAGTCAGTCTCCTCATATTAAGAAACTCACACAAGTGGACTTGCTGATTGTGATGGTAAGATCCTCAGCTTTGCTCTTGTGGCTCTGTAGCGCCATTCCTTCCTCCTCTGCCCTCTTCCTGTCCTCCTCTACTTCCTAAATACAACCCAACGAAAACAACAGATTAATTGGGAAGCCTGAAAGTGCTACAGAAAAGACACCTGCTGCACACGTAGTTTTTACAACTGATGTTGACCAGTGAAATGTTGGACACTTGTCCATACCTTGTGCCTCTTCATGAGCGCTTCATTCTTCCTGCGGAGAGCCTCGATCCTCTTGTCCAGCTCCAGGTCTCTCTCCTGCTCCCTCTTGGGCAGCATGTCACTGGAGGTCTGGGAGGAGACATATATCTGTAACCTCAACTTTAAAAAAAGAGGCCCGGTGTGCTAAATGTGTCTTTAGTGCATCTGCACCAACTGAACTTTTTTTATATTTTTAATGTCTGGGCACCATACGAATTTTGTACAGGTGTCAAAACAAAAAACTTTTTTTCATTTAATAACAGTCACCAAAAAATAGAATAATCTGGTAAAAATGTAATTTAAATAGTTGACTATCTCATTAAAGAATGATAAAACAATGATTACAACTCTGACCAGACATTGCATGCCAGCTTTTGGTATTAGAGGGTTTTTAATGCACCACTGCGTGCACCACAATAACACACAGCACTAACACACTCTCACGCCCACCGCAGATGGAGCATTCATTACGAAGCTCGGTTACACAGAGAGAATGCTTATGCTGAGCATCCTAAACATCCTAATGCGGTCAGCAGGGCATGCCTGCTCACACGACAAGAGGCCCGTACTGAAAAATCCCCACGTGCTCTCATGAAACATCCACTAGGTGAGTGTTAACACTACCTTTCATGAAAAATTCCTCTTGAGCATACTGGGCCAGCGCACATGTGCAAGCGAGCGGCTGAGTGGAAGAAATGTGCACAAATATTCAAGAGACGCCAGATTAGGACATTATCATACATCCACCATGGCCAACAGAGATCTCATTTCACCCTGCAGCAACTTCATGCTCTCGGGTCTGTGTTGTCTCTCTGGATCTGTCACTGGGAAAAGTGTGGTTCCTTCCCTTCACCTGACTGTGGAGCAGACATCAGGTGCTCATAACTCAGAGGAACGGTGACCGAGGAACTCTCTCTGCTTCAGGAGAGTATACCACCCTCTTTAAGACCAAGGTCACGAGAGGTTCAGATCAGGCGTACCACATGTCAGAGATGCAATGAAAGAAGAAGCTACAATCATACCACTGTTCTACACAACCTGATTTAAAGCGATAGGACCACATTTTGTGAATACACTCATTCACGTCCCTGACTTTGTGGCTGTGGCTTCACATTTAACGACCTTCTCAACTTATTCTTAGCTATAAAGCACATATTCCATAATGTTGGACTGTTCCTTTAAATGGGTGCACTAGGGTATATGCAATGTCAGCATCGCGACTTTGAGACAATGCAGCTCTTACCTCATAAAATACAAGATATTGCTTCAACAAAATATGTTTGCAACAAAATAAGTTTGCAAACAAATGAGTCACTTGTGCTCAACTTGTAGTTTAAGCTTTAAGAAGGCACCAACATTTAAGTTTCAACAGTTGTGATAGACATATGTGTCAACACTTTTGAAAAGATGGGATCAGAGTTATGAGTTTCATCTTTACATATTGCAACAGCATTCATTTTCATATCGCCACAAAGTTTCCTTCAGCCCACAAACAACAGCGCTCTGTGAATACTCAAAGAACGACAATCATTGTAACAAAACAAAAAAAAAAGAACTCTCGACTCAATCAGCTGAAACAAGTGCTCCCCACTTGAACGCCGGCATCACTGACCGCTGTTTATCAGAGCTGAGGAGAAAGTGACAAAAGAAAAGTTTCCACAGCTGCTTGTTGAAACTATGAAAACACATTATTCCGTTTGAAGTACCCTCATTCGCCCCACTGTAGGAATTATTTGGAAGGCTCAGACCTTCTTGACAGCGACAGGAAGTAGATGCCAAAGTCAGTCATTCATGTGACATTTGCACAGAACGATGACTCATGGCACAAGAGACCGAAGCACACGAGAGATCGAAGGCGATCATATTGGGACTGCATGAAAGAACAAGTGCTTTTTTTTTCGACGCCACTTTTCCGCCTGCAAAGAATAGCTGCCACTGAGATGATGTTAACTGCTTACTGCATATAAGGTGTCAGCACAGACTAATAGCAAAATAGACAACAACACATCCCGAATGCAATGTGTCAAACCTGCAAAGACACAGTGAGCATGAGCAAAAGTTGGGACTCACTCAGAGAAGCGGCTGGAAAGTGGTTACCTCACAGCTTCTAGTTGTCAGGGTATCCAAACACAACAGCCCATGAGGACACACCACCAAGAATAGGCGCAAGGGAGAGACGCTGCCCAATGTGAATCTCTGCGAGGAGGCCAATGGCGGAGAATGAAGTGAACTCCGGCCTCTACAAAGTGGGGAGACTCTGTTGTGGGGACGGTACCCCTCTAGGTTCAGCCGCGAGCTCTGTGATCGTGCAGCTTAAATACACCACCACGAAACACACAGAGACGCTGCGGGTCTGCCAGCGGACGGCACCCATGCCTGGACAGGCAGGCGAAAAAGAAGAGGTGGGAGGGTGTCGCTGCAGAGCGAACGCTGCCAAGGCTTCCTCCCTGCCAGGCGTTCCTGCCACCTAGAGGAGCTCCAGCAGGGGAGAGAAAGAGCATAGCTGAAACGCTGCATGCAGCCACAGCTGAATCTGCGACAGAGCAGAGGAGGAAGAGAGGGGAACCTAACACCAGTGAGAGAGAAAGAGTCTGGGATGAGAAGAGAGAGGGGAAAGAGAGAGAAAGCACTCACGGGTCTTTCCATGTCAGCGATGAGAGCTGGGCTGGGTCCAGACGCGAGGCAGCCGAGGCGGCAGAGAGGGCTGCCTGGAGTCCACGATCATGCCTCGATTACAATGAGCCAAGTTGGGCGAGCAGCCAAGATGTCTAACAAATACACAGAGCTCCCCTGTTAACGGATTTCACAGTACCCATCCGCTTGTCCTCTCTCTCTCTCTCTCTCTTTCTCCCTCTCTCTATCCAACCCTCCCACCCTCCTGCACATATGCTCTCTCACTCCCTCTCGCTCTCTGTAAAGCACTTGCTCTTTCCCCTCCTCACTTATCCTCCGGCTCAAAGCATAGATCCCGTCCCCCTCCCCACCATCTTGAAGTAAATTAGCACTATTGCTTAATTGACCCAATATAAAAAATAAAAAAAATGTTTTACTGCGTATATTTATGTTTCATCTTATGCTCGTGTCAAAATAATAATAGTTTTATAATATCCATAATCTGATGATTTTGTAATTATTGATTTATTTTCTATAGCATATAAGTCATTCGGGGTTGGTAAATAATAACTTGTGGTTTATTTACATTTTTTTGTTTCTGTTTTTGAGAATGTATATATATATATATATATATATATATATATATATATATATATATATATATATATATATATATATAAATATATATATATATATATATATATATATATATATATATATATATATATATATTATCGTGCTGTGTGTGTGTGTGTGTGTGTGTGTGAAAGAGCTTTCAAATCCCTTTAATGTTACATTCATGTGTGGCGACCACACAATAATTAATCTAAAAAATGTAAATAAAATGTTGATTTTAGAAACTGTTTTAGGTGCACTCTTATTGAACACATCAAACCATAAATCTCACCATCACAAATGAGATGCGTGTCTTGTTTGTTCCCACTGTGGTTTCAACAGCTGCGTCCCCTCCAAGCTCCAGACCAACATGTTTAGGGTACTAAAGAAGCTTCCTAAGGACTGTGTGTGCGTGCGTGTGTGCGTGTGTGTGTGTGCGTGTGTGTGTGTGCGTGTGTGTGTGTGCGTGTGTGTGTGTGTGTGTGTGTGTGAGGGCGGTCTGCCGAATTTCCCACAATTCTTCATGCATGGCGTGCTGCTTTTGCCAAGTCTGAGAGCTAATGACATGCAACAAACCGGGAGCCTGGCAGACTGATGTCAAAAGGCGTCTCGAGGGGAGAAGCAGCAGTCAGAGCTCTGCATTGAGGAAACAAACACATGTTTGAAAGTCACCAGTGTGAACGACATTTCCCTCCACATATCTTACAGTCTACACGGATCATTCCTGCTAATGAGCACGAGCTCGTCACATATTTAACCTGCAAGTATCTGAGCTATTTTAGAATTAATGTAAGAAATGTCTCCAAAAGAAAGTTTGTTTTTGATATTAACGTGCTGATACCTGGACATTATTGCATCATTAGTGCAGGTTTATGCAAACACACTTGAAGGCGGTTCTCCATCTTAGTTTAGTGTGTTAGCGTGCACATGTTTGCCTATTGGCACTGAGCAAAGTACAGTTTAAAGTTATATGAATGTCATTATGTTTGCTGGTATTTGGGCATGAATCAAAGTAATAAAGGACAAAACTGACATTTTGAGTTTAGGTTATTTCAGTCTGGGCTAAAGTTGTGGACCAAACAACCAACTAACATGCTGCTAGCATGTCTAAAGAATTATGATCTTTTGTCTCCTTTTTTGTGTATTTCCACAAGCGGGTTGTCAGTTTATTAAAATACTGCAGTTAAGACTCAGCTAAAAGACAACTTTGATATAAGCTATAAAATCCATTTTTCTTTTCTTTAGATGGATGGATAACGTTGGATAAGTGAGTTAAAGTAAAGCTGCACTGACCTCTATTCGCTGGCTTCCTTCATGCGCTGAAGCTGTTTCACACAACATGTCCGCTAGATGGCGCCAAACTCCACTTTCAGCTGGAGCCTGAGCGCATGAGGAGAGAGTTGACTTCTGAGAGGAGGTCATGGGAGAACTTACGAGAGGCCGCCCTACATACATGTCATACTATTGTATGACAAATGTTGCATGTTAATGATTTCAATCAAAATCTACTGGAGATTAATTGGAATAGGTGAAACAATAATGCGATGAAAAATCTGAAATGGAAATGAGTACAAATTGAAATGAATGTATACAATATTAGCCCAAAAAGTGTGTGTTTCTATAGTTAACACTAACAGCGTGTGCGTCGTGAACTAGCATCACTGATTTATATAATCAGACAATCGCTTTTCAGTTTTTTCTATTTCTTCTTCACTTAACTTATTGATAACAGGGCTTAACACACTAACTTAGTCACTCAAACTCTTATGATTTTTACAGTGTACAAAATATGACAACACAAAGAGACATGTCTGCAGTTCAGAAAACAAAAGACAGATCAGGTCACGTACTGGGTGTTTCCTGTCTGTCCTCTTGAGAGCTTACATGACGCATTAGATGTTTTCAATGTTGCATATTTAACCGGTGAAGATTTCTACTCTCTAAGTGTCAGTCCAAATTTGAGATACTTGTATTTTACTAAAGGTCTCATTATTTGCTAGCTTACATTTACTCAACTACATTAGAGGCAAATATTGTACTTTTTACTACATTTTTACTTCCCAAAATATAAAAGGTACTTTAAAAAATACTTTAAATCTTTCTACCTTTCTTTCTAACTGTACCTTTATAGCAATTACATTAAATACATAAGTAATAATAATAATCCATGACATTCAAACAGTGGCAATGTACACATTTCTTTTTAATTCCTTAAGAACATTTTGTTGCTGATACCTTTGTGAAAGTAAAACTACAAATCCAAGTTTTTATAGTGTGATATAGTGTATTTGACTACTTCATGCTGTATTCTGCAAGACAGGACTGTTGCACCCTTCAGAAACTGTTTGCACGAGGGATAATCAAATGAATGCATCAGTTAACAATGATCTCTGTCTTTAACATTTACGACTAATACATAGAATTGGTAGCACACATTGTTTGCTGCTTGCTAAATACAGGATATAATATGTTTTGTATTATGTTGACAAAAGCCAGTAAGTTTAGCTTTAACTAAAGTGATTAACTTGAAAATGATTGACAAATAATCCTAAAATGTCCGAGATTGACGCAGAGGGAGGGCCGTTGAAAGAAGATGGGAAAGCAAATATGTTTGTGCTTCAAGGAGACAAACCGGTCTTTGTTTTGAGGCAGTGTTGGTGATGAAGGAATACAAGGTGAGCAGGTGTGCCCCAGAACACTTATGTCACACGTGTTCTTATAGCAGCTCACAACTATTTGTTAAACCAGAGTTATGTCCTTCTCAACTCTGACAAAAAAGCTTTGAACAAAGTGAATGTAATAACATCATTTGAGCTTTGTCTCTTTATTTTCTTATTTTCAAGTTTGATCTTTGGTAGAGTAATGTGGGTTTCTTAACCCTAAATTAAATGGATTTATGTTGTAATAACAGAGACATTCGCTTACTTATATTATATTTATATAAATGTATGTACAATATTTTTACACCTGAATAAACAATAATCAAATTCAAATATGTTCGGTAGTAGTTTATACAGTGTTACAGTTACAACCGGCCCTTTGAGGGCAGTCATAATGCTGACACCCCTACTCTAACTTGACACTTAACGCTCAAATCTAAATTAAAAAAAATCCCTTAAAACAGCGCATGGCAACATTAATTTAATATTTGCCACATTCAAAATTAATAATCAGCAAAATATACAGACTGGACATATTCCAGATTTATTCAATTTAATTAGATATTTAATGTAATAGGAGGCACGTATGTTTTATATACTCTTTGGTAAACAGTATAGTTTACATGAAGGAGAAAGGTTTCATGATTCAGAATTCAAAGATTTTATTGCTAAGGCGGGTCCATTTTATCCCGGTGGTTTCCCGCCCGATAGCTCTCAGGTGTTTTTTAAGAAGTACCTGTCCTACAACTATCAAAACAGTCACATTTCACTACATGTGACTCTCTAACACACCCACTTTCTCCATGAGGAGCTTTATAAATGCAGACTGAACACACATTCGACACAAACCATTTTGCGTGTCCTCCAGGAAAAGACTTTCTACTGCAGCGGTCAAGACAACATGGCTGGTAAGTCTCTTTGAATCATTGTTACATTTCTTTAAGGTTGTTTTGAAATACTTTTCTGTGCAGGGAAGAAAAACTTTATTGAAAAAAAAGTTTTGTTAACGTGTTATTAACTTTGCAGTTTTTGACTTTGCTATTTTGTCTTTCCATCACAGATATGCCCAAAGAAGTGAGTTGGTTTCCTTACAGTACTGGTAGCTTGTGACAAACAGCAGAAAAAGAGGTTTGCTTATGAAGTTGTTTTCCTTATAGGACGATATGGGAGAGCAGCCAGGTCCCATAGATAGTCTGCAGACGAGCTCAGACGAGGTAAGACATCTCTTATCTTATTAATTAGTGCTTCATGCTGATTTGGCCCACTGGGTGATTCAGTAACTTTGTGCTCTTATTCATTTCCCATTGGCAAGAGTATCACAATCTGTTTTAATGAAAACTATAGTCATTTATCTCTCCTTGTTTTTAAGAAAATGCATCAAATACTGTTGTTGTGATTCTTTACACGGAAAGGAGGGACACGAAGGAGGTGATGGAGGAGGTGGTGGTCGAAGTGGTCCTGGTGGCCGAGGAGGTCGTGGAGGCCAAGGAGGTCGTGGAAGTCAAGGAGGCCGTGGAGGTCAGGGAGGTCGTGGAGGTCAAGGAGGTCGTGGAGGTCGTGGAGGACAAGATTGAAGAAGTTCAATGTCGAGGTGGAGGTGGTCGAGGAGGTCGTAAGACTTAAATGCATCTCCAATAAACTATTCCATGAAAAGAAAAGACTGGTCTATTATTTATTCACATAATATAACACACTTTTTTCAAAACAGATTCATATGAACCCGTCTATGTAATTTGAGGATAGTAAATGTGCGTAGTTGGATTTTTTTTCACAAAGGAATATAATGATGTGAGTACATTGTGTGGCAAACGACTACGTGCAGATACAAGTCAGGATGATGATAAACAACAATACAAATCCACCAGCTGCCACAATTCATTACTAAAAGGACATAAAGGAACCCGCATTAACTTACTTCATAAAGTGCGATAGACATTGTGCTGAGGGTGGTGCGAGTAGACGGACAATTCTTAAAGGGTTCGGCTGCCTGTGCTGAAGCTAATAGGTAATCTTCCCGTTTGATTATAAAACCTTTTTGGTGAGTGTGAGTGGGCTCAGTGCACAGGCTGACCATCTGCACATTTTGGAAATGTTCAGGAGGTCCGGAGGAGAATTTCTCCACATCACATGTGTAGCCTGTATTATTGTGTAATAGAACAAACTTAAGATGGTTTTTGCTTCATTTTCATTTCAGTTTGCGTTTTCTCTTTATGTCAAGATTCAAATGAGAAGAATTAGTAAGCACAAGTCCACAAACATAAAAGCTTTCTTTTCTTAAAAAGTAGCTTAACCGTCGTCATCCAGAAGTTAATCTTTTTACCGTTTTAGTGCAGTTTTTATTGCAAACAGAGCATGTGGTTTCTAGCTCTCTTTCCCCCACTGTTGCTCTGTTTCATCAGACTGTATCATCCTTAAAAAAAAGAATATGTACAAACTCAGACAGAGATGCTGAGACAGAGTTCATAATCCTGATGGTTTGAGGGAATAATTTAAATAATATTGATTGCAGTGAAATGCAGGAAAGTGAGGAGTAATAACTAACAACTAATTCCATTCGATTAACACAATAAAACACACAACACATCTCCAAAAAGGGTTGATATGTGGGCTTTCCATCAAGGACACTTTATTTACTTTAAGTTGAAACCACTAAGTTACAACCTCATGGTTTCTCCAGCAATGTTGGAAACATTTTAGTCGAATACAGGACAGGTGAAAAAGGACATCTGATAGTCACAAGATTACTAAAAAAAAAGTATGTATAAAAAACATTTTGATATGCAGCATCATTGTTATGTTCAGTAGTTGTTGTTGTTTTCCCCCAAAAGGCACACACAATTGTTCAAGACACAATATACACAAGTAGTTCATACAATAATTCAGATTTGCCATTTGAGAGTTGTATTAGCATCCTCAAGGGGCTTATTATTGTCATTAAGGTGCAGTGAACAATAAATGTCAATAGTTCTTCTCCCTTCCACTAAGTCTTTTACAGTCTGGGAACCTCTGGGGATGAACCGTTCTGAGATTAATTAAGTTTCTTAAATTAACCATCAGCAGCCTCGTGGGCAAAGCAAATCAGTGACTTACAGATGTCAGTGTCCGACAGAGAAGCAGTGAACAAAAACAGCTCCAGCAGACAAGCTCATGGCTTCCAGTTAATAGTGCTTCACCTTTCATAAAGGCTCAGTGGGGCGGGAGTCAATGGTTATCCTCCGTACCGGACAACTTTGGTTTGAGATTGATATCTGCACGTCTTTACCACTTTCCTCAGAAGAGTCCATTGACCTGCTCGGTCTCAGGGTCCAGGTCGATGTCATAGAAACAAGGCCTGGTGGGCAGACCCGGGATCGTGGGCATCTAGGAGGGACAGCAGGAGAAAGCACTTTTTATGATGGACACTGTTAATCTATTAAATCAATAAATCTCATAAAAGGTCCAAATGTACACCCAAATAATAAGTTGAACTATATAATAAACAAACGGGGACACACAAAAACAAACTTTTGTACAGACACACAATGACTTTCTTGCGATGACTCATTTCCTTATTGGTGTATTTAAAATGAGTAACACACCTTCTCTTGTCTATAAGCTTTGTAAGGCGATCAAATAGGTCACAACCTTCACACACTGAAAACACTCTGAAGGGGTTAAGTCATAAACACACCCTGCTTTATGGCCCATGTTACTCTACATGGGACAATAATTGAATAAATGAATATCATGCTGTATTGAAGAAAACTTGAAACTAGCAATTGAGACCAAAAACTCATGTTTACTGAGGTAATACATAAAGTGAGACGTAGGGTCATTTTCTCATAGACTTCCATACAATCAGACTTCTTGATGTCTTATATGCCTGGCTAACAATTAGTTGCTTAATCTATTTGTTACATGCTATTTGAAGACTTCTTCTTTGGGTCCAAGAAATAGTGACATTTAGCTTTTTTTTTTTTTTAATGTGTAAATGTGTTTTACTTTAAATCATAATTAATTGATAATGAAAATAATCAATCACATTACACAGAATCACAAATATCAAGTTTTATTTTTTACTTGAGTCTATGCAGCCATATGATAATGAATGATGCAGCCATTTACTTTTAGTTAAAGATTATTATTTGGACAGACTGATCACACAATGTGTGATGTCATGCGTTTATTATTAGAATAAAAAGATTAAGACAGTTAAGTGCTACTAGTCACGCTTTGTATTTATCAAACCGTACGATCCAACCTAAGAAAAACAGATGACTCAAGTTGCATTGATGCAGAGGAGTGAAGAGTCGCTCCCAGACGTAAATATGCGGCAAAAACGGTAAAAAGACAAAGCGTTGCCTGGAAGCTTACCGTGCCAACCAGTGGGAACAAAAAGCCAGAGCCCACACTGGCGCGGATGTCTCTGATTGGCACGATGAACCCTGTGGGCACACCCTTCTTGTCGGCCTCGTGAGAGAGCGACAGGTGAGTCTTCGCCATGCAGATTGGCAGCCTGCTGAAACCCTGAGGAGAGATGAAGACGGATGACAGAAAATGCATGAGATCATTCACAAAAGGCTTAATCAAGCGTTCTCCATTTAGTCAGGAGGATTTCCACTGAGCGCGGCTGCCGAAAAAATACAAGCCCGACCAGACAGGAGAGCTGACCTGTTTGGTGTAGAGCTCCACCTTGTGTTGAGCCTCTGGGAGAAGCTCGATATCATCGGCTCCGTAGATCTTCTGGGCGATTATTCGAATCTTATCAGCAATAGGGAGCTAGAGAGGAATTAGAAATAAAAATAAAATTGGTATGTTGGCCCACTAATGCCAACCAGACCAAATTAGCAAAGTTTTCAGTGCTTGATTTGAGTTAATGGCTTAAAAACACGATTTTGTGTCCCATTTTTGTTTTTCCTCCCATACTGGATGCACGTGCAAACCTTATTGAATGAGAACATTATGTATATCTTCAGTGACCGACATTTTTACTCCCATTTACAGACAAATTAATAACAGGCACATTTTCTGGCAAATTCATTGGCATACTTAACCTCAACCATTAATGAAAAAAACAGGAAACATGATGGCCCATACCTCTAAATCATAAAGGAACTTGAATTTGCTGGGGGCCTCAGAGGCCCTCTGCACCGCCTGAGCCAGAGCCAACGCACCGGCTCCTCCTTCGGCCCAGTGGGAGCAGCGCACGGCGTCGAAGGCCCTGGCGGCCTTGGCCATGCTGCAGACCAGGTCCAGCTCAGCCTCAGTGTCTGTCCTGCAGGACGGGTCAGAAACACACAAGGCATTAGCGTAACAGCAGGCACAACACACAGTACGTCTGTGCCATTATTAAGAACATTTTAGTCCGTTGCTGCGTCGTCCTCCATCACTTACTTGAAAGCGTTAACAGCCACGACCACTGGCACGCCGAAGTGCTGAGCGTTCTCTATCTGCTTCCTCATGTTGCCGCAACCTTTCTCCAGCAGCTCCAGGTTCTACATGGGGATACGAGTGAAAACGCTTTTAAATAAGCCACGAGAAGTAAGAGCAGCAACACCCGGTCCACTTAAATGTTTGGTGTAGAGGCTCATATTGTGTTTATTTAACCCTTTAACATGCTGGGCTGCACACTATTGACAGAGTAAACAGACTTGTCCTAGGCTCTTATGACAAGCGCATCCACAGAAACCACAATTTTAATCTAAGACCACATTTGATCCATTTGCGGTTATGCATTACCTGCTCGATGTATTCTTTTGGCAGCGGCATCCCAGCAGTGACCTGAACAAGAAATCAGTCAAATGTTTAATTTAAATATTCCAACAAGCTCATACAAAATGGCTAGGCAAACATTCAAGATGTTGATTTATTAATTGATTGAATGAATGAGCAGAAAACAATGCTATATAAATACATATCATTATTGAGATATGAAATGTCTTGTTATCAAGCTTTAGAGGAAAGCTCAAGCAAACTCACCGTTGGTCCTCCTCCGTGCATCTTCAGGGCTCGAACAGTGGCCACCAGCACCACCACGTGGGGTCTCAGGCCCGAGTAGCGACACTTGATGTTGAAGAACTTCTCCATGCCGATGTCAGCACCAAAGCCGGCCTCCGTCACTGTTGGTCACAATTGACGGGGAAATAGCGAGACAAAGAGACCAGTTAGTAAGAATCATAGCTGTTATATCATTAAACTATATAACAGCTGCTACTCCATCACTTGTACAACGAACACACCAAAGCATGCCTCCATAGAGACATTTCCTCAGCTCCACTTACCCACAAAGCCCTCCGGTCCAACCAGCTTCAAAGCTATTTTATCAGCCAGGATGGAGGAGTTGCCATGGGCGATGTTGGCAAACGGGCCGGCGTGGACAAACACGGGCGTTCCCTGTGGATTCAGACACAAAAATCACTTTTTTTTGTGGCTCGTAAAGTTACTGAAGAGAACTATATAGGTTAGCATGTGGCTTGCACCCACCTCCAAGGTCTGCATCAGGTTTGGCTTGATGGCATCTTTCATGAGCACAGATAGAGCTCCACTCACACCCTGCAGAGAAGAGAAAACATTACATCATAGGATCCTTGGTTGCACAATACTTATGTAGAAGGTCCCATCGAGACGGAGACTGCAGACTACTGACCAGGTCCTCGGTGGTGATGGGCTGTCCGGCGCGGCTAGTGGCCACCACCATCTTGGCCAGACGCTGACGCATGTCCTCCAGGCTGCTGGTGAGGGCGAGCACCGCCATGATTTCACTGGCCACCGTGATGTCAAACTGGGCCTGGAAGACAGAGTCTCTGTGTTATTAACAGCAATGCAGCAAACTGGGTTCAGAGAAGGAACATTCACAATACAAGCAGAAAAGATAATAACTTTATGTATATAGCATCTTTAACAACAAAGTTTACAAAGTGCTCTACAGAGAAGCAAAGGATAGTCATTCATAAAACCAACACCGGTAAACAAAAAAGGACCATACCATAAAGACAATGAATACAAAGAAACCAAACTAATGAAACAAAAAGAACAAATGGAATAGAAAACAAACAAATATAGAAAATAAAACAAAAAAGGGGATTAAAAGCATAAAAGGATGAAAGCACATAAATTCTCTTTTAATTATTATTATTATTATTTTTTATTAATTGTATGCTCATTTTTGTTATTAAATATAAAATATTATATAATTACATATATAATACACAGCTTGAACATCTGGTATTTCTTCCCTTTTGTAATAGTTACAAAATTATAGATAAATATTGTTAACTGCCAGAAACTACTACATAGTTTTATGCATTTAAGGCCTCTTTCCGATGGAGTGCGTTTCTTTTCTACCTCCCGGTGACAGTTCTAAAACAACCACTAGGTGGAGCCGAACAAAGTGTCTTTTACCCGTTCAAGAAACAGCTTGCTGGCTCTCGGCTCTTTACCTCTCTCGTGTAGCCCTTCTCAGTTGGCGACTGGCCGATCGTGATCTTCCTCAGGAATCGATCATTGGTGTCCAACACTAAAGAGACACACAGGGATCAGTGGACTCACAATCACTGATCGAGAAGAGGCAGACAACGTAGAGTCATGAGGGTTAAGAGAGACGTCTCAGGTGTTCACACCTCTTTGCCAGGTGACAGAGCTCGGGTCCATGTCCAGGCGGGCGAAGCGGGTGATCTCTTCTTCAGTCAGAGTGGAGGGATCAGTCTTTTCTATGCCCAGTTTCTAAACAAATACAGA
>NW_027175951.1:0-21004 GCF_023055335.1 Clinocottus analis | reverse complement strand
GTCCAATTACATTTCTTGCATTGGGTTATCATTTTCTGCAACTTTAAACTTGATGATAATAGTGCTAGGACAGAAGTAGAAATCTGTGAACCCAGTGGTACATGGTTGCTGATCTGACAAACAACGCCACTTTAATTAAAATAAATAAAATAGTTATTTGTCAGCGAGTTTTTCAAGAGTCATACAAAAAAAGAAAGATGCGTACACTTTTGTGCCATTAAGTTAGACTCTACTAGAGGGTTAAGTAACGTCTACTATGCACAGCAAGCTGTAATACAGCCAACACACCAATTAATTACTTATTTGTATCTACATTGAACGAATGATTGTCTTCGTGTTTTCATATGCGGAGCTTTATATACATAAACTTGGAAACCCTCGAGTTTTCATAACTGCTTGTTTAAAAGGGAGGTTCTTTGAATCAAACCTGGCAACCTCGATGGAGTCTAGTCGAGTAAAACATTGCCCACAGCAGACTGCTTGGCATTACAGACGGCTGGCGGTGGAGTCAGTGGGAACCTGTTTTCAGTATCTACTGTTCAGTTTTCTTGCCAGCACCAAGTACGTATTCAGTAATATGCATTTACTAACACATTGAGCTCATCACGGATCCAGCGAGCAAAGATTTAACTGTGACGTCGCTGTTTTAACGTTAAAGTTGAGCAGCTAACGATGAGGTTTGGTTAGCTTTCAACGTGAGTGACAACAGAGCGTTGACAAATAAAAGCTGTCCGCTAGCTGCGTGCTAGCTACGGCTGCGCTCAATGGTCCGTTCATAGAAAAGACGTGTATGGTTCATGATGCATTTAACCATGGCTTGTTTTGAGGATGTAACGGGACGTCACTTGGGGTTAGCACCGCAGACACAGGCTAATCACACAGACGTGAGGGGATGTTAGCAAGCTAACGTGAACGTAACCTACGGACTTCAGCCTAATAACGTTACGTGAACCCTCTCGTGCGACGCTCAGCTGGAAGGCTGCGAAATATTTGAACCAGTCATGTTTGTCACATTATTACTTAACATTAACATTAAGTTGGATTGTGTATGGTTTGAAAAAAATGTTTTGCTGTGATTGCAGGAAACCATGAATATCTGGAAATGTTTGTTCAGCTGTCCTGAGGCTAATTTGACCGAATTGCACTTTGAATTAACGTTTTATATATATATATATATATATATATATATATATATATATATATATATATATATATATATATATATATATATATTAAAGATGGTTGCTAAACTGCGACGTGTAATGACGGGGATCAATATCTGATTAGATATAACTTTAACATTAACGTTACCTGTTTTTAATTAGGATGTTTAACGTTAGTTTTCTGGCCTGGATTAAGAAGTACTCAATTTTTAAGTGGACCTGGTTTGTTCCTGTCTGTTTATTTATATATATATATATATATATATATATATATATATATATATATATATATATATATATATATATATATATATAACGAAATTGCATATTGTATCTTCAATGAAAACTGAAGACTTGTTACTATGACTAGAGCTGCAACTAAACACACTTTTACAGGTGAATTGTTTGGTCTATAAAATGTCAGACAATTAAGAAAACTGTCCATCCTAGATTCAAAGTCCAAGCTAAACTCTTTAAATATCTTGTTTTGTCAGTCATATTCATATTGTGTAAAACAGCAGAAAGCTGAAAACATCTTTTTCTGTCATTTCGGAGTTACAATTTCTGTAATAATTAATCGATTGTCATAATAATTGGCGAATAGTTTTTTAACTAATTGTTGCAGCTCTAAATGAGACACAAGACCCTCTAAGTTTCACCTTATTGGCTAACCTCAAACTTTTCAGTCATCAGTTTTATTGCTGAGTGAGCACTTCTTCATGGCATTACAAGTGCACCTGGCACCCTCTTGAAGACTCGCGCACCATCCCTCTTGATAAACAAAATGCATCCTAGTGTTTTGCATCGGTCCCTTGTGTTGTGTGTCGCTTTGTTGAATGTGCGTCTGCTTGGTTTGACGTGTGTGGAGGTGTGGTGGAACCGGCACTGTGTTGCGTGCCAAGTGCTAATCAGCAGGGTGTGTGTTTGTATAGCTTGTAAGTTTCGCTTTTTAGAAAACCAGGGTCAGAAAGGGAAACCTAACAGCTGACTTGGCACAAAATTGGGTCCAGGTTGTTGGAGGTCTGGTTGAGGCTTTTTTTTTTAAAGCAAACTACACTGTAAATAGTTTGGTACAGTGTTACTGTGCATGTGCAACTCTCTGGCTCAAGTTCATGTTTAATTTATGGGGCACTTTTAATAAGAACAAAAGTTGAGCAAAGTGCAGTACAGTGGTCTAATAACTATACAAGCCTATATAAGAAGGCTTTCCCCTGCATTATGTCGCCCGTACAGCCTCATCACCCGCCACTCCTGCAGAGAACTGAGAAAAAAGGAACTACCATTCAAAGATATGTTTCTCTAAAGTCCTGCTAACATCCTCCCTTCTCCCCCCCCCCCCCAAACTAAATGCTGCTTTTCTGCCAAGGACAATATTAACTACAGATTTCTTTTCAAGAATGCTCTGCCAGACAGACAATAAGTTCTCGAAATCTGTTTTTCATTTATTGAGGAAATGGATGTCATTTGCATTCATATGTTCAGATGTTTCAGAAGTGGATTTTTTTTGGTATCTGTTCATTCAGCATTGTGACAGTTATTTTGACTTGTTTTCAGTTTTGTTTCTCTCCCCCCTACACAGATTTGGATCGACTTGGTGGGGAAACATTGTGAGCCTTATTGGCATCTTCTCTAACAAGGAAAACAAAGTGCAATTGTCTACTCTTGGAGCCTTTTAGTTGAACACCATCTGAAGCACGTTTGAAGTGTGAGGAAGTACAAAACCAAGTGTTGCCTGGAGACTTCTGTGACACAACATGGCAAAGAAAAACCAGAAGGGTATGGCATTAACTTTCTTAAAGACATTAGCTAAATAAAAATCTATATGTTATTGAATATATTTACAGTACAATCACATGCATAACATGTCATTTGTTTCATAAATGGCTGCAGCATTGAGAAGAATGTTTTAAGTTAAGGTAAATCATAGTTTTAAGATAAAATATTGAATAAACTGATGCATAAATGACAATTAATTTACCCCTAATATTACAAGTGAAGTCTAACAGTCTGCAATACCTTTACAGTATATACTGTACACACATTTAATTGAATACGTCGTCCACATTGTCACAATATCTGATCCTGCTATTTGAGCGGCTATCGGCTCGATATCCGTATCGGGTGCTGATAATGCTGCGGAGATTTACAGTAACATTAACCTACTTTCATGCACATGGAGAACAACTTTTACATGGCTTTTTTTTCTCCCAGAATGCTCTGCCAGCATTTTTTTCTCTCCACCTGTTGTGTTTAAATGGCCATAGATTAACTTTGGACTTTCCCCTGACTCGTCATCCTCACCTGTCAGCGGTCAACCTTCTTTAATATATAGTATATTAAAGAAGGTTGTTTGACTTGCTAAATGTGTTTTTGAAAGCCATCGTTGCTTATTAGCTATTTACATCAGACCTTTCAGGCCAAGATGAGTTTCTTTTTATATCCACTCGTGCGTGCTGCTTTTGGACCAATGATGCTTAGTAAACAAATTAAATATACTTTCAAAATGTTTTGATAAGTCAACTTGATTGATTCACTCAAGTTAAAAAAATTATAAGCACAAATCTGTCGTTATAACATGATTCATAAACATAAATCTTTCCAGGATATTTCTTACGTTGTTTGGTGGTTGTTTGTTTTGCAAATGATGCTGGAATTGCAAATATGTTTCAAGGCCTGAATAGATGATGATGATGATGACGATGACGATGACAATGGAATTTTCTTCTTTTGTGATGTTGTTCCAGACGCGTCGGGTGTGGTGTTTGACACTCGGTCAAAAATGGCCATGTCCCAGGGAGGAACAGCTGAGAGGATGAAGGAGAAGGTAAGAAGTACAAACACAAAGTCAGACTTTTAAAAAAAAATAAAAAAATCCATGGGTTCTGTTCTCTTTTCAAAAGTCAACCGTTTCCATTCTGTGTTCGTGGATTTGCTCCTCGGCCTCGGTTTTCACTTTCACTGTGACCCCGCTAGATACCTGCGACTCTGTTAGATACCTGCGGCCCTGCTAGATACCTGCGACCCTGTTAGATACCTGCGACTCTGTTAGATACCTGCGGCCCTGCTAGATACCTGCGACCCCGCTAGATACCTGTGACCCTGCTAGATACCTGTGACCCTGCTAGATACCTGCGACCCCGCTAGATACCTGCGACCCTGCTCCATACCTGTGTGTACCAATAGTTCGAGTCGCTCGAGTCCTGAGCCACTTTCTCTGATCTCTGGCTTTTGTTGGGAGCACTAGAAGTTGTCGAAGGGTAGAAAATCAGGGCTGAAGTTGTGTAGTTGAACTCCGCATCAGGAAAATGTGGTTTCATGGAAGATCTTGGTTTGTAATTCAATGTTTTTGTGGGTTTTTTAACCCACATGTTGAGTTCTATTGAAACACAGTGACAGTAGCGTAAAGCCAAAACGTGCAACTAAATTGTTGATCCTCAGTTCTCATCTATTTGCATTGGAGCTGCTGGTGAGTTTACATTTCCTTTTCTGTTTGCAGTAAATCTAATTGACATAAAATACAAACAGACGCATCCGGGCCTGTGTCCTTAAGGCATTAATTTCTCTGAGAAGCACCGGTGACCCCCTCTCTGCTTGTTTTGGCTGCGACTGTTGATCCTGAGCGTTATGATGTCATCAACACGCAGACCGAAAAGCTCATTTTGTGCGAGCGGATCGACGGCCGGACGCTGAATGTTGTGAGTTCTGTGGTTTTGGGTATTTGACTCGGATGGATCGTCTTTCTTGCTGTCAGATTGAGCGATGAGGAGCTCATCCATACAAAGTATGAGGGTTGGTGCCCGTCTCCAACACATAGACAGCATCCCAAACACATAATTAAAAGGAAATGGGCGATGCCAGTCTATTATACAACGTTGAATAGAGGTTTTTTTCAAAAATAAACGTCTGTTTCTTGACGCCAAAATGTCGTTTAAAGGTCAAAACGCCTTGATTTGTAAATCTACACTAAATGTTGAGTCTTGATATTAAAATCTGTTCATTTAAAACCTTTTTTTGTTGTTTTCTTTGTCTTCACAGATCAGCGCCGTCAGGGCGGTCGTCCCCAACAAAAGTAACAATGAGATTGTTCTGGTTCTGCAGCATTTTGAGAACTGCGTCGATAAGGCCGTTCAAGCTTTCTTAGAAGGTACGAAGATGTCACTGCTCGACCTCAATCATGTGAAATCATGGACCTCAAAGCCCTTTTTGTATAAATAGATGGAAAGATCCACTTACAGCGACACTTAAACACGAGCAACAGAACACCTCCATGTTGGTGCAGGTTTTTATCCACAGTACAACTATTAGAACAATTGTCATGATAAGTACACTACCTGCAGATATACTTGTATTTTCCCAGCACTACCTTGTGAGTTTACTACTTTGAAGTCGTACCTGACATGCCGCCCACATGAGATCATCTCATGCATGCCATGCTTTGCGTTCAGGAGTCCGGGCGTCGTTTGCATGCCTCCTTCAGTTGTGCAGGTTTAATTTTAGATCGGGGAGGTTGTCACGCGTACGTCACACTCCTTTTGTTTGCTTGTTTAGCGCCGGCTGACCTCCGGGACAATGAGATTTCGTCTTGAGTCACTTGTGTGGCACCTCCGTCATAATTGCTGTTTGCTTTGCGCCCTGCAGGCAGCGCGGTCGAGATCCTGAAGGAGTGGAATGTCACCGGCAAAAAGAAGGTGAGAACCTGAACGCCCGCGTCACGAGCGCGGCGTCTTTTGTTGCTCGAGCGTAACCGCGGCCGCTCCATCTGAAGGAAGTGGCTGCACTTTCACACGGCGCTTCATTGATTGTAAACTGTGGACTAAGTTTATCTTTCAACTTTATCTTTCTTCCCCCTGTGTGCACTGACATTGTTGTGACGCACTGCTCCGATTTAAGCACGATATGATGGGCAAAGAAAACGCGAATAAAGAGATTTCACGTTGATATTTTCCTCGTTCAGCCCAAGAAGAAAAAAAAGCCCAAGCCTCAGCCGGAGGCTTCGGCCGAGCCGGCTCCAGCCGAGGCCACGCCGCCGCTGGAGGAGGGCAAGGACGAGGTGAACGGCTTTCACGCCAACGGATCGGTCGCGGACGGAGAGTCGCTGGATTCTCTGAGCGAGCAGCTGGACTCCGCCTCGCTGGATGCCGTCGAGCTGGACTCTGAACCCGCCACATCGGAAACCACCGGTAGTCACAGTCGCCCAAATATTCCCGATCAACTCGTGGACTGATTTTTGTAAGTCGGTTTTGTGGTAAAGTCGTCCCGTCTTCGCGCAGGCGCAGAAGCAGAAAGTCAAGGCAGCGCTCCGAGTCCCCCCTTGAAGCAAGGAGGGAGGAATCAACAGGGTCCGAGAGGCAACAGGAACCGACAGAGGCTAGGCTCCAATTCAAATCCACCCACTTCCTCGTTTGCACCCACCACTGATGAGCAAGGATCATCAGGAGTCAAGAAGATGGGTGAGACATCAAACACCTCGTAGAAGATCTTGTCCTGCTTGTCGTCTTATTGAATTGCACCAAATGTGTTTCATAGCTCTTCTTCTTCTATGTGTGACTAATTGAAGATCACGTTTTCCTCTCAGCTCCCAACATTGACCGCTCCGTGAAGGACCTGCAGAGATGCACCGCCTCACTGACCCGCTACAGGATAGTGGTGAAGGAGGAGATGGACTCCTCCATCAAGAAGATGAAGCAGACGTTCGCTGAGCTCCTGAGCTGGTAAGCATTTTTTTTTTTGTGTGTGTGTAAAATGTCGCTTGCATGTTGAAGCGTCTCCTTGAGCGAGATGCTGTACAGCTTCCCCACCACGGGATATATAAAGGAATATAAATAGTGTAATAGAGTATTAAACGATGCAAAGGTTGTCATGTGTGCAGCCGAATCCGTGCACCCAGCTGGCTGTCAAACCAACACAAAAGTGCACACAATGTGTGGTCATCTGCTGTCCGGTGGCTTTATAATAAAGAGAGAGATCCTGACGTGTCATCGCTCGTCTAAAGCAGCGACTTCCAACCTTTTTCTCTTGTGGCCCCTGAAAATACAGCCGTGTTATCTCCACAACGTCATCACTTTGCACTTTGGTGGCCTCTTCAACCGAAAAGAGAGAATTTTTTTTCATATAATTAAAGATGAACCACTTTATATTTCTTCTGTTTCCCCAAATCTGTTCTCTCGTGACCCCGATTATTACAATAACTACTGTTGTTGGTACATCAGAACATCTGGTTTGTGTTCCTGATTGTCCCACTCGAGCTGTCACATGACCTCCTCCTGACTTTGTTACGCTGTCATAAATCTTTTTAAAAATTAGGCTAATTGTGCAAGATTTCTCTCCCCCCGAAGGCGTTTGTAGAGTTGCACGTGTTTGTACGCGCCGTCCCGGTCGTAGTTGTAAAGCAGAGCGCCTCAGGATGAAGGTGGACTCCTGCACACCTGGCCGGTCGCTGCGTAAAGCGGCGCGATCACGATGACGGAACGAGAGGAGAACGGACGTTAAACAGTTTTCTGTGCGTTCCACGAGTTCAAGAGAAAATGGCGCTCGGTGCCGTTTGGCTTTGGTTCACATGAAATGAATATTCTGCAGTGTAAGCCTAAAAGTTATTGCTATTTTATATTTTAAGATTTTTACTTTTTTATTATGAATATAATTAAAAGTTATAACTATTTTATAATTTCATTTTAAAATTCAAATCTTTTTTTATTTTTAATATAATTAAAAGTTATAGCTGTTTTATAATTTAATATTTATTTATTTTATTTTTTAATGTAATTAAAAGTTAAAGCTGTTTTATAATTTCATTTTAAAATTTGAATCTTTTTTATTTTAATTAAAAGTTATAGCTATTTTATAATTTAATTTTTTTTATTTTTAATATAATTAAAAGTTGTAGCTATTTCATAATTCCATTTTAAAATTTTATTTTATTTTTATTTTTAATATAATTAAGTTATATTTATTATAATGTAATAAAACCGCTGATCCACGCTAATCCACGGCCCGCCACTGCCGTCCTGCATGTTAAATTTAATTAAATCGAGCTACTAAGATATTTTACATACACAAAAAAATACTATAACACCACAATTCACACTCCAGCATTAAAAAAAGTACTTTTTCAAAAGTATATAAGTATAGAAACAAGAAAATGTACTTAACGAACAAAAGTTACTGCAGACAAATGGACTCTTTATGTAACACATCATGATATTTTATATTATAAGATTGTTATTATTGATGCAGTAATGTGTACGATGCATTTTTATGATATAGAGATATGCAATTTTATAATTTTTTTTGTCCTGTTGGGTGGTTAAATGTACTGTATAACAATGCGATGTACATCATATACTCATGATAGATATATGTAGTGAGGTTTAAATACAATATTTCCATATAAAATGTCGTAGAATGAAGAGTGACAGGACTTGAGTCAATGTACTAAGTTACATTTCCCCCCAAATATGTCTTTTACTCGGACAAAAATCGCCCAAAAAATGCCCGATGTGGAGCGAAAGGAGCGACTTCATGCAGCCGAAAAAACCGCTGACGCAGCAGCGTTCGTCTGCAAATCATAAGCTGAAGAATCTCCAAGAGAAATGTTTGTTAAAAATAGTCATGAAAGCTTTCTGAGCCAGTTTGAAACTCGAGTGAAAGCTTGTGATGTCGTCCGCCCGCTGACATTAAAGGAGGCGTTTTATGCTAATTCACAGCTCCGCGCTCGTAAACATGTTCTAGAAACCCAAAATACTTTAATGTTCAGATACGCCTCACTTTTCTTTGCCGCTGTCTGAAACTTGACTTCCTGTCAGCTGGTCCTGTTTACATCTAGAACTGTCAAATAGTCTAAATATTGTATAGAAACCCGGACTTGCTTGTTTTAAAGGCACATTTTCTGAATGCGGTTGTTTATGTCGCCACAGATTGAGCGTTTTAATACTTGTACAGTGTTTATGTTTCTCTTTGACCTGTTTTATAATAATAATACAGACACTTTTGACCAGATGGGACCTTTAAGGACTCTAGGATTCCTTAGTTTATGTTCTCATAATGCATAAACTTATTATTTTATGCACAAAACTGTTCTTGGGACGTGTGCTGAATATTACAATCTAAACTTTTATTACATTATGAGCTGCTCCTGTGGACTTTTACTTACAGTTCCTCCACTCACACTTGGTTTTAGTTACTGCTTCTCCCGACAGGTTTACCTGTGTGTGTGTGTGAGTGTGTGTGTGTGTGAGTGTGTGTGTGTGTGTGTGTGTGTTTAAGCTCCGCCCTCGATGAAAAACAGCGCTCAGAGTAAGGCTAAAGTAATTTTTTAAACTTTTATTTATGAGGCAATTCCTGGCTTTGCCGCCACACTCCCTGTGTGTTTTCATCGTGCAGAGAAGTGTCGGACGACACTCGTTGCGTTCTCAGGATGTTTTGTTGTGTATGACTTTTGTGTACTTTAAAGCTTAAAGAACTGAAACCGCTTTTAAATCTGGAATGAAAGAAAAAGAGGTTTTCCTAAATTGTAAATGTTTCTTATATTGACTGTTTTAACTTGTCTTGTTGTGTGTTTTTATGCTGCTGCCTCTTGGCCAGGTCTCTCTTGAAAAAGAGATTATGTTTTAATCTCAATGGGACTTTCCTGGTTAAATAAAGGTTTAAGGTTTTCTCCTTGTATTGCACTTGCTATTTTGCATTATTATTTAGTGACGCTGCTGTATTTATAGAAAAATAGATATATACTTTATCAATTTGTTGTCATAGTTGAGTGCAGCTGCTTCTATAATTCATAATCTCAGTGCTTCTCTTTAATAAAACGTGCATGTGTCCTCTTCCTCTCTCTCTCTTTCCAGTTTAATGGACAGAGAAGTGACTCTACTGGGAGAAATGGACAAAGTGAAAGCAGAAGCCAGTAAGTACTGTGTTTTATTTTATTTATTTTAAAGTCTGCAGACTGAACTTAAAGCCCTGCTGCTCTCGAACCACCGGCAGCTGTCGGCCTCCTTCATGTAATCATCGCCTCATTCAGCCTGGAGAGTCTCACCTGAGTCACTTCCGGAGGGCTAGTAAAATAAATTGTTGTCCCAGTTCCTTCAAAAACCTGCAGCGGTGCCCTCGGGGTGTGTGTGTGTGTGTTTGTGTGTTTGTGTGTGTGTAACATGACAGAGCAAGACTGCATACTTGTACAAGTAGGCCATTCTCTCTTCTTCCGGCCTCTCGGCGTGGAGGGTTGTGTGTTCCAGGCCTGGAAGGAGTGAATAGTGTCGGGTGTCGAGCGGCTCAATGCCGTCTTTGTGCGACGTGATTCGGGGACCGAGAGCAAAGCAAAGGAACTAGTATTTCTTCGACATCACAAAAGCCAGGTTTCCTCAAAATGTGCCTTCTCATAATCTCCGTCTTGTGTTGAATTTGTGTGTTTTCCTTCATGACCTCGGCTTTGTGTGTAGACGACAACAATTTAATCACATGAAACTTTTAATGAGTCCTCTCTGATCCATGCTCGGAGGTATTTGTGTTGCCAAGAACTATTTGAAATGTTTAGATTATTTAAATGATCATTATTCTGCCTATTAGTTCCTCAATTAATTATTTGTTCAATATAGTGTCAGAAAAAAAGGAAAAACGTTTCCAGAACAACTTCTTTAGTGTTGAAAAGTAATAAATTCACATGTACTGCTTTTATACTTACAAATATTGTACTTTTGACTATCTGACCACTTTATTTATGATTAAATATACTTATTAGTTCCTCAATTAATTATTTGGTCAATATAGTGTCAGAAAAAAAGGAAAAATGTTTCAAGAACAACTTCCTTTAGTGGTGAAAAGTAATAAATTCACTCATGTACTGTTCTTTTCACTATCTGACAACTTTATTTACGATTAAATGTACTTATTATTACTACAACATATACTCAACAAACTAATTTAGTTGTATTATTTAAGTCTTATAATGAAACTAAATTAGTTTGTTGACTAATTGATTTTAAAGGGGGAATTGTCAAACTACTCAACAGTCTATGAAATCTAATTTAAATTCAACATTAACAGGATTAAAGTGATGAACATGCATCAATAATCAACATTCACTATATATTTATTATTTAAATACAGTATTTCCATACTGTGGTATTTCTATGTGACTTCCTTCAGACCAAGAAGACGTCGTCTCATCGTTTAGTTTGACTCAAAGTATTAGATTTGTTCAAAAAGATAATAGTTTCTTTTGATTAAATGATGGGTTAATTGTTTGTAACTGGAGGAATCTGTGTTTCCAGACGTCTGAATATCCGTCGACGCCATCGAGCTTTAAAAACCGTCTTTATCTCTGACCCGAGTTCATCTGTTGGATGCTGAGTCAGCTGCACTTTGCACTCGTGGTATCAGATGACAGCTGACTTCTTTCGGGGAAACTGAAACTTACTGCGACTGCAGGGAACACCTGTCGTGCAGAAATGGACTTTGAGAACTTTCTGATTGTATAATTTTCATAATCTGCAGCGACACTGATAATCGATTAATCCTTTCAAGTATGAAGGTGGATTTGTGTCTTTATTAGGCGAGCAAATTCATTGTTTGTAAGTAAATTATCTGACTGCAAATCCCAAATCTTTGTTTTCCAAAAAAAAAATCTTCGCACTCAACAAAAAAATATAAGCTCTCAAAAAAAAGAAAACACTCAAAAAAAAAACAACCTGCGCTCTCAAAAAAACCCTCAGTGAGTCCACCAATAGAAACTCATCCAGCAGCGCAGGCCCCGCCCACTACGCCCACAACTCAACTTGGAGCTTTTAGGATTGAGAGCAAAGTTGTTGATTTTTTGTTAGAGTAATTTTTATTTTATTTTTTTTATTTTATTTTATTTATTTATTTTTTGCGTTTTTTCTTTGGTGTTTTTTTTTTATTTTTTTGAGTGAGCGTTTTTTTTTTTTCAGAACATTTTATTTTAGTGTTTTTTGTGTTTTTCTTTTTTGAGAGAATTTTTTTTTTTTTTCTTTTTTAAAGCGTTTTTTTAGCTTTTGAGAATTTTTTTGAGAGCAATTATTTTTTGGGAGAGAGTAAAGATTTGGGATTTTCAATCAGAGAATTTACTTACAAACAAGAAAGTTGCTCGCGTAATAAAGAAACAAATATTCTTCTCCGTTCGTTGATTTTTTGCGTGTGAACGCCTTCAGGCTTCGTGAAATATGTTCCTGTTTGTAAATTATCTCGTTTTCGTTCTGTGTCAGTGGGGAATCTGGGCGCCCGGCAGAAGCGAGCGGAGGAGCTCAGGAGGTTGACGGATCAGTCGGCGTCCATGTCCGAGGATCAGCTGACCGAACTGCGTGCAGACATCAAGGTGAACGAAGCTGCTGCTGCACTGCCTCTTCCTCAGTGACGAAGACCTTTTCACTGTTGAGCCTTCGTTAAAGTCTAAACTCGTCATTTAAAATAACACAATAACAAATTAGAAATGCATTTAGTATTTTGGAGCATGCTGGTGAATATAATCGGTTGTCTCTTCTTCTTCTTCTTCTTCTTCTTCTTCTTCTTCTTCTTCTTCTTCTTCTTCAGCACTTTGTGAGTGAGCGTAAATACGATGAAGACCTCGGCAGAGCTGTGAGATTCACGTTTGATCTCGAACCGCTGAAGACGAGCGTCCTGGCATTCGGCTCAGGTACGGTTTCATTTTTAATGTTTTTCATTTGTGTTCAAAGTTTCATCAGTTTATTAGGTCGTCCATAAATACGGCTGCTAATAAACTAATTATTTTATGATCTAATTGGCCACTGAGGCGTTGGAGAAAGTCAAAGTTGACAGAAAAAGCTCCTTAAAGCAGATTTTCTTTTTACAAAAACTGTTTGAATTTTAGTTTAATTTTAATTCATGAAATGAAATGAATATTAACCTGTTAACCTGTGGAACCATTTTTGTCTCCAGACCTCTTTTCCCTGTTTGAGTCGTTGTAGGAACCCCAAATTAAATCCAATACTTGTGTTTATTGTATGTATTTGTTCAGCAAAGTCTTGAGAAAAAAATGTATATCTGCAAAAACAAAACACTTTTAAAAGATATTTTGATCGTAACTATGAACATCCAGCATGATATGAGCCAGATTCACCTAAAAAATGCCTCCTGGAGCGTCAATAAAACACCTTTATGGAAAGATTAGGACCTAAAGAATCAGAATCTGCAACAAAAATCACAATAAAACAAAGAATTGTCCTGTTAGGAAGGAAATTCAGTCAAAAATGATGAAGTTTCGGTTTAAAACTGGAAAAAATGACGTATTTTATGCCAAAAGAAACACACTTATGTTTTCATGTGAATGAAGATAATCAAAATTCATGCAACTTGCTGAGCTAAGTCACGGCTCTGTCTCGTAAAGACAGATTATTAAACTCTCTTGTAATGTTCGCTGAGTAAAAGATGCCTGAAGACGAAGTGATCGCAAATATCTTGCAGGAAGTCAGAAGTGTTGAACTCAACCGGATGTTTCTCTGACCGAGAACATCAAACTGCAACGGAGCAAACGGATAAATTTGCAGTCTTTTAAAAGTGCAAAACATAAACTAAACACTGCAAATGAACCGATGTGACCAATCTTTTATTCCAGTTTGCACAAGATCTCTAAATCATTGGCTGTACTTCAGAGGAGGAGCATTAGTTTTTGATTTCTCCACAGTTCTTAGACAGAAGTTGACGGTGTAAACCCTTTAAAACCTCAAACAGACCATAAAATAAATCTTTTCTGGGTTTCCTCGCGGTCACATTGAGGGATGATCCTCCTTGAGGCGGTTCCCAGGTTGTACTGACCCTCTGTTTCTTTTCCAGTTTACCATCCGCGTACAAGTTACTCCAACCGGTCCCGTTGTAGCTCCACGTCCTCGTCTGTCGCGGGCCTGATGGAGACGCCTCCTCCTCTTCATCCTCCTCATCCTCCTCCTGCTCAGACCCAAAGCCCCCCCAGCAGGGAAACCCGCCCTCCACCGAACAAACAGGTCAGGACGTCGCTCGCGTTTCACTTTTTTTTTCTTTTTTTTTAAAAAGACGTCGACTCTCTTTGCGGTAAATAATTCTGGATTCATCTCAGATTTTCCAGGGCAACAGGCGCACGTTCCAGGGACAGGGCTTCCACTCGGGCGGGCCGAGGTACAACGGCGGTTCCTACAACGAGAGAAACGCCGGCGGCCGTGCGAACCACCGCTACCAGAGCGACGGCGGCTCCTCCGGTCCTTCTGGTCCTTCTGGTCCTTCCCAGCACTCGCACAGCTCCCGAGGTCCCCACCAGTCCTCCTCTACCTCCTCTTCCTCCTCCAACAACAACAACAACAACAACCAAGACCGACCCTCTAACAACGGGCTTCCCCAAAGGCTTCCGCGGACGCACTGCCCTTGACATTGGAAACCCTGCGCTTGATCAAACCCGCCTACTAACCCTCGCACTCCCCCATAGCCCCTCCTCCCATAGCCCCTCCTCCCATAGCCCCTCCTCCCATAGCCCCTCCTCCCATAGCCCCTCCTCCCATAGCCCCTCTTCCCATAGCCCCTCCTCCCATAGCCCCTCCTCCCATAGCCCCTCCTCCCATAGCCCCTCCTCCCATAGCCTCTCCTCCCATAGCCTCCTCCCATAGCCTCTCCTCCCATAGCCTCTCGTCCCATAGCCCCTCCTCCCATAGCCCCTCCTCCCATAGCCCCTCCTCCCATAGCCCCTCCTCCCATAGCCTCTCCTCCCATAGCCCCTCCTCCCATAGCCTCTCCTCCCATAGCCTCTCCTCCCATAGCCCCTCCTCCCATAGCCCCTCCTCCCATAGCCTCTCCTCCCATAGCCTCCTCCTATAGCCCCTCCTCCCATAGCTTCCTCCCATAGCCTCTCCTCCCATAGCTCCTCTCCCATCATCCCCTCTACTAACTCCTTTGAATGAAGAATAGAATACAAGTTTACATATTTCCATTAGTCGAGCTGTAATGCCACCTCTCTAAAAATCTATCCATTCATCCTCCAAACTTGAAAAAAAAAGCTCTCGTCGTTCTACATTTGTTCTTCCTTTCGGCATTCCTCCCTTTTCCCCCTCGTTTACGGTAACGGCTTCTACCTTCTTAGGCCCTCTTTTGAGAGATCTCATCGCTATGCTATTGTCAGTCTCTGTCACAGATTAGCTTCTTTTTTTGTTGCAGTTTATGCTAATCTGCCAGAGACTGACGCGATTTACCTGCAACAATTTGTGCACTATTGAAGTTGAACTCTTAGTACTATTTGTTTGTTTTTTTTGGACGTGGCTTCATGTCAGCTCACTGATTTTTGCACCTCCCTGATTTCTTTTCTTTAGTTTTGTTTCGTCACCCAGAACCATTTCAATGCCTTCACGATGGGAAAAAAGTGTGGTGACAGTGCAAAAGTAGTTCTAGCCGCTAGCGGATGTTTTTTGTCATTAGGAGAGTAGACGAGGAGCAATCGACACTACGAGACTATCCTTCAATCTAGTTAAAGGTAAGAAGAGTGAAACATATCAAACTGTAATCCAGAGCTTTTTCGTACGGCTGCTATAAACCATCGAACGTGTGAACACGAGGACGCCAGCGTGGTGGAGAGCGACTCTGGAAGCAAGAGTTTGACATTTGAGGAATGACTCATTTTCTTGCCAAAGAGCTGGATAAGAAAGATGGAAGCAGTCTCATATTTGAAACTATCATCAGTGCACGTTAGCTTAGCACAAACGCAGCTAGAAACCTCTCTAGGAATCGCCCAAATCCAAATTTCACTTATTCAAACTTTCTATCTTTTTGTGCTTTGTTTAGTAGAATAACTTTAGTGTTAAACATGCAGTTCTGCTCGTGTGTGCAAAGCCAGCTGCAGCTCTTGTTTCCAGTCTTCATAAAAACAGCTGAGCTCCTCTTCTTCACGCGCTGACAGGAAGCGGCGTCACACGTGTCGTCCAACTCTCTGCAAGTATGAAGGTCGATTTGTGTCTTTTTTACACAAGCAAATTTCTTGTTTGTAAGTAAATTATCTCCAAATCTTTGCTCTCAAAACAAAAAATAGTTTTCAAAAAACAAAAATGCTCTAAAACAATTGCTTTAATTTAAAAAAAAACGCTCTCAGAACTCAAATTTGTTTAAAAAAAATGCTAAAAAAAAGCGTTTTTTTTTTTATATAGAGCAATTTTTTAAGGGGGAATTTTAGTTTTGAGGGCGTTTTTTTTTTCTTTTTTTTGAGAGCACTTTTTTTAATTGAGAGCAAAGATTTGGAGATAATTTACTTACAAACAAGAAATTTGCTCGTGTAAAAAAGACACAAATCGACCTTCATATGCAAGAAGATGAACAATGCACCTTTCCCCAAAATGTCAAGCTTTTCCTTTTTTATTTTTAAATACCGGCTCCGACGGCATTGTGTCGCTCCTCCCGTGTGTGTGTGTGTGTGTGTGTGTGTGTGTGTGTGTGTGTGTGTGTGTGTGTGTGTGTGTGTGTGTGTGTGTGTGTGTGTGTGTGTGTTGGCTCGTTGTCCATCATGTTGTATCAAAGAGAGGGCTCATCACTTAACGATGAAAACCATCACAACACAAACTGTCCACTCGCTCTTCTATCTTCAGTCCTCCACATTTATTAGGGATGAGTTTTTTCTTCCACGCGCACGCGTTTTCTTTATGTTTCATGCACTCGGACGACATATTTAGTGACACGCTTGCCTTGAATCACGGAGAGACTTCACGTTTGCCTTTTTCTCGAGACGGTACTTGAAGAGCAGGCGATTTATATAAATGTGTGAGAATAATATCTTTTTTCTTCCTCTTCTTCTTCTTTTTTTAAAAATATATTCTCACTTTATCCTGTATGTGAACATAGAATCAGAAACTGATTAATGCATAGGAAGCTTGTATTGATTTGACCTTTTCTCGTCTCTTTTCTTTGCTTGCCGAGAGGCTTTGAGGCCGTTTTGTTGAGGTGAAGTCTCATCGTCGCGTCCGGTTGTTTTCTCTTGGTTTCCTCGCTGTCGCTCTTTATTTAAGGGATTCTTATCTTCTTGTAGTCGTGTTGCAGACAGTTTGTGGAGCTGCGACACCGTCGTCACATAACTGCTGCATTTACTTCATGACGTGTCGTATTCCTTCGTCTTTTTTGGAAGAAAAACATTCTCCTTCTTTTTATTTCTTCGTGGTTTTCTGATCAAAGGGAGATTCTTCTTCACATTTGAGATTTAAGTCTTTACTTTTAGTCCTTATAGAAGTTAATGTGGTGGAGAGAGGAGCATTAAGTTATGTTGGTAAACATTGCATATGTTTTGACTGAAAAGAAAAGTGATATTTTGTGAAATACGCTCATTTTCCTTTAGCTATGAGCCAACTTAAACTCATGAACTGTAACTTTAATTAAGAGGCGCAAAGCAAAAAATGTCCAACTCTTTTATTTTATTTTTTTCCTGAAACGCTTTCAGAGGTAAAGACTTTTATCGGCGGGGTTTTCGGGGGCTGCAGTTTGATGATGAACACATGAGCTTTTATTTCACGCATCTCCAGCGTGTCGACTCGAGACTCATTCAGAGATTTAATCTGACTCTGTCGCCACTTTTTTCTTTTTGTTTTACATTCCAAACTGTAGAAATATTAGGTTTTCACCAAAGATAAGTATATCCTGTTTTAAAGTTTCTGCCTTTTTATTTCCCCCCGTCGGCCTGTAAAGAACTCCAAAGGGATAAATCCAACGCTTCTTCTTCTTCTTGATCCCACTCTCCTTTATTTTCTGATTTCTTACTGTATATATACATTTATGTAGCTATATTTTGTGCTCACATGGAGCATTTTGTATGTGATATTCATAGTCGGCATAACGGAGGTTCAACATCTCGTTGGTTCCTTCTTTCAGTAGAAAGTTTGTCGTCCTTCTCAACACAACTTTTTTCCTGAGACAACTGTAAACTCAAGTGCCTTTTTCTTGTCTCCCACCAAATTCAACAACATCTCCTCCACCAGATTACGGACCAAAGACATCATCCACCGTCCCCGACGCCCCCGTCCTCTCTCTCTTTCTCCCCACTCACTGAATGAATTGCACACTTTTCATTTACTACGAATAAACAGTTTGCAATACTGACTGTATGCTTTTTGTTTTTTTCTCTCACTGGACTGAAGATGTGAAGCTGAGGTGTGCAGACCAGGAGGTTTTAATCTGATTACACAGCTGCAGTAATTCAACGTAATTCCTGCTTTTGACTCCATAAGCTGCAACTTTCTGTTCACTTTTAATTCATGAAATATGTCCAATACATTTATTTAACTCTTAAAATCAGTTTTCACCAGACCTTTGCAAATTAACTAGTTGTAAGTAAATTTACTTTTTATATTATTCATGACTTATGTCATAACGATGTATACTATCTAGTATGTCACATCTTTAAGAAATATTAAATGACTTTTCAATGTTTATAATAACATAATACACTGTTTTTGTGACTTTAAGCACTTAATACACTGAGTTTTTGATGATTTTCTAAAATGCACTATACACTGACTTTTTATAAATGCTGACTTTAATGGTACTAGAACTCTATTGCTTTAATTGTTTTACATTATACTCATATTTTATGACATAACTTGTTTGGCTTTGCATGACCTACATCACTTTTTGACATTTTACATTCCCTATTATAGTATGACATCATTTTCATGACAAACTAAATTACCTGTGTGATGACGTAATATACTAAACTGTTTTTAATCGCAACACTTAACTTTTTAATTATTTCCATGACATACTTTGACATTTTTATGACCACCTATTGTATTTTTTTTAACACATACTATAGTATGGTTTTACTTTTTGACGCTGTATTTGACTTTTTGCCACATTTTCAGTTGCAAATCTTTTTTTTTTTTAAATGCATTGCTATTTTTTAAAGTGTACTATATTGACTTTTTATAGTTTTTACTAAGACTTTGTGATGGTTTTCCATACAATTACATTTATGACAAACTATACAATGTTTCGCGACTTTTTTGCCAAATTATACTAAAACAGATTAAATTCAGGACTTAAATGACATTACATTTTTTAAATGTTTTATGACAAACTATACAAGACTTTAAGTGTGTGTGTAGTGCTTCTCTGGTCTTCAGAGCACTTCAAAAAGCGCTTTAATGATTCATTCATTCACCCTTTCACACACGTAACGCGTCATGAAACACGCGGCCAGCAGGGGGCAGCGTTACTCTGGGAAAATGTTAAAATGTGATTTTTGGTGGAAGAACAGCTGAGATCTCTTCAGTAACAAGAATACAATCTAATGACTTATTTACAAGTAAAAGTCATGCATTCATAATTCTAAAGGAAAACAGACATTTAAAGTATTAAAAGTTAATACAAAAAGTATATCAGCCTCATTTAAAGGAGATCCGCACTAATTAATTAGTCAACTAAAAATGTCTTAGACTTCTCAGAAATACCATGTTCATGAAAAAGGTATGAAACACACTGTCTTCTAGTGCTCATAAGTTTATTTACATGCACCAAAAAAAAAAAAAAACATGTATTCTGTTTATATAAAAAAAACATCCAAAAAACATACGATACAAATTTTTCTTTTTTCAAAAATGTTTCCTGGATGAAAACTAAAAATGTCGACATGATTAAAACTTCGTCCGCTCGCTGAAGTGGACTAAACAGACAACAAAGACCTTCACGTACACAATAAAAAGTACAAAATGACACCGACTGAACGAGCGGATGCCAATCAAAACTCTTGAGTGGGCCGAGGTCACAGTGCAGCTTACAGCCCCATCACAGAGGGAAACACAGCAGCACCTGTTGAAGGAGGCCGCTTTTCAATCCACTCACAAGTTTTCCTCATGAACTCATTCACCGCATCGTTTCAACGTCGGCATTGAATTTAAATGTTACATCGTACTTTTCGGGCTACCTTGACCGTCTCCGCTTTCCGACTCCGGGGCTTTCCAGTCCAGCTGGCGGCCTTTTTCGTAGAGTCCCTTCAGGACCTTCCTCACCTCGTCGTTCCCGCCGCCGCGGCTCAGCTCCAGGTGTTTCCTGTACAGCTGCAGGGCGGTGCGAGCGTCCTCGATGCTGTCGTGGGTTTCCCCCTGGATGTTGAGCTCTAGGAGACGCAAAGGGAATTTCAGGCTCCGTCTCAACAATGAAGGGTCAGTTTACAAAGCCGCGTTGTAATTGTTAATGTCTTTCTTTCTTTGCACTGGAACTGAACTACCATGCAGTGCAACAACACAACATCTTCTTATGTTAAACCAGTGGTTTTAAAACTGTTTCTGTTTCCACTTTAAGGAAGCAAAATGTCCCACCGCCCCAACAACATGGAACAAAATGGTCCAACTTGTTGAGACTCCTCCATCCGTGTTTTTTTAATGAATAGATTAAAGAAAATGTAAATCCCTTTCAAGTAAACCAGATTGCTCCATCTGACAAGAACTAATAACATGTGCAATCACTTTGTTAAAACAATCCAAATAAAGTTATACATGTGCAAAAAAGATTTGGCACAAAAAGATGAGCAAGGAAGCCGGTTGGATCCCTGTTTTCTCCCCATAGTTTCATGTTGAAGTGTCCTTGAGCAAGGCACTGAAGCCCCAGAGCTTCACAGCAGCACAAAGCTGCTTCATTACTGAGGATTGTGACATGCAGAGAATAATCCCCCCACTGTGGGATTAATAAAGGATTCTTTAAAAAAAATAATCTGCATCTCCCACCTGCAATACCTCGGCGCCCCACTAGAGGGTCGCGCCCCACAGTCTGAGAACCACTGAGTTAACTGCAAACACCGAACAGACTATCACAACACACTATCGGTGCTAAATCAATGAGCTGAAAGAAGCTTCAAAGCTCCGTACAGTTGAAGGAACTGTTCTGGTCTG
>NW_027175950.1:15000-17500 GCF_023055335.1 Clinocottus analis | reverse complement strand
AGGACATAATTGGGTGAGTGTGTGTGTGTGGTGTGTGTGTGTGTGTGTGTGTGTGTGTGTGTGTCTGTGTGTGCAGCTCTCGTTGTAGCTTGCAGTGTTAGCTCGAGGGCACACGGGTTGCTGTTCGGTTGCATCAGGCTTCACAGATGACAATCCCTCTCTCTCTCTCTCTGTCTCTGTCTCTCTCTCTCTCTCTCTCTCTCTCTCTCTCTCTTTCTCTCTCTCTCTCTCTGTCTCTCTCTCTCTCTCTCTCTCTCTCTCTCTCTCTCTCTCTCTCTCTCTCCCTCTCTCTCTCTCTCTCTCTGTCTCTCTCTCCCTCTCCCTCTCTCTCTCTCTCTGTCTCTCTCTCTCTGTCTCTCTCTCTCTCTCCCTCTCCCTCTCTCTCTGTCTCTCTCTCTCTCTCTCTGTCTCTCTCTCTCTCTCCCTCTCCCTCTCTCTCTCGCTCTCTCTCTCTCTCCCCTCTCTCTCTCTCTCTCCCTCTCTCTCCCCCCCCCCCCTCTCCTCCTCTAATGTACCGGAGCCTCACTGTCAGTCATCTTCATGGAGGTGAGCGTTGCAGGTTCTCTGCTCTCGCTCGGCCTCACAGTGTTTCTCTCTTCACAGCAGATTAAATGACAGGTTGTGTGTTTGTGTTGTGGACGTCGTGGTGCGTTTGAAGTGTGTAAACCTGAAGTGTCAGTGAAGGGGACAGAAGTGAAACCCGTACCAACACGGTGCAGGTCCACGTGGCGTCTTCAGCGTGAACGTTTTTTATGAAACATGACGCCGAAGCATGAAAATGCACACAGTAATATGAATATTATGAATATTACTGATAACACATGCGTGGTTTATTCTGGCTGCGGGAGCTGCCACTCGTCTTTCGTCACTGCGTTTTCCTACTGTGTCTGTGGGACTTGAAAGCACCACGGGTTCCAGCTCGTTAACGTCCACATCTGTATTTTAGTGAGCTGGTGAAAGTCCTCAGGAGAGGAAAGCTCAGTGAGAGGGTTCATCCTGCTGGGAGCTGAAGCAGTTTGCTGTGTCCAGGTCGTGACCTCTGGCTTGTTTTACTGCTTTCAGCTCGTCGCCCCCCCCCCCCCCCCCCGTGCGTTATGAGACACACCTTTCCAACGTCAATGCAACCAGTTGATGCCAACGCAACATGAAAACCATCAGCAGAGGAAAGTTGCTGTGATCCGTCGTTCTGAACAAGTTTTCTTTTCCTTTTTAAAAAAGAAAACTTTTGAGGATAATTCTTGATGCGGCGTTAAAGTCGGGTATCTGAGAAGCGGTCAGCGGGCCGGGAGACGCACGCTGCTGCTGATGCGGTTGAGGGATGTAGTTGTGCAGAAAGGAAATAGTTGCTCTGAAATTGCTCAAACAAAGAGATCAGAGATGATCTTCATCGTGACGCTGCGACTCTTTAAAAAGTCTCTTTGCTGACTCTGAGCTGCACGAGTCCAGACCTCCAGACCTCTTGGGTTGTTCTTCTGCCCCCCCCCTCCCTCCTCCCTTTTGAGACAGATTTTCCATTTGTCAATTGCAAACAGTTGATGCCAACATGGAAATCTGTTAGGAAGACCAGGACCACGGAGGTTGTTTGTTGTCAAAAACAGAGTCTTTACTCGAGACGTTCGTACCATCAAATGATACACTGGCACAAGTCAGAGGGTAGACGCAGACTAAACACACAGGGGAACGAGACACAGGTGGAAACAATGAGGGCGGGGCTTGCAATCACACATGAGGCTGGCACACGAGGGGGGAGGAGTCTGAAAGAGAGACAGAGTGAGTGACAGCCAACACAACAAACATTGAACACAAAACTAAACAGGTCTGGGCGTAACAGAAATCATTATTTCTTGCGCAGCACTAGAGTGACATCTCCTTGAGGAGGCCGACGTTCTGCAGCCAAACATCTCCGCTGATGAACTCCCAGCAGTGACAGGAAGAACGTGTTGTCTCTATTTCCTTCTTTGTTCCGTTGAATCAAACTCCGTCCTGATCAAACCTCCATGCGCTGGTGGGATGTGTTTAAAGCGACTCAGCAGGTTAAGCAGGAGCTGTGCAGCATCTCTGGCATCATGGGCTCCAGCACAAAGCGCTGCAGCATGCGCGCTCACCTCTCACAGGCTGAAGGACACGCAGCTGCCACCGGCGCCTCGCGACGTGACCCCTGAGCGCCCCGGCTGCTTCTGCAGGAGAGCAGTTGACTTTTATTTGTTTTCATGTCTGTGGTGTTGCTCTATGAAGCCGCTCTCTTTGTGCGTCACGAGGCCACACGCAGCCTCACTGCAGGAGCAGGAGGGAGCGCTGTGTGTAGAGGTGACATGCATCACATGTTGAACATGATCACATGCATCACATGCATCACATGTTGAACATGATCACATGTTGAACATGATCACATGTTGAACATGATCACATGTTGAACATGCATCACATGTTGAACATGATCACATGTTGAACATGATCACATGTTGACATGATCACATGCATCACATGTTGAACATGATCA
>NW_027175950.1:0-10000 GCF_023055335.1 Clinocottus analis | reverse complement strand
ATTGTTCCCAGTGGTGACCTCTGCAAACACTTATGCTGTAAAATACCTGCTTCTGCGACTTCAAAATGGAGAAATACATTTCAATTATTTTAAAAATCCTCTCAGAGCAGCATATTGTTCATATGTTGTCTTTATGCAGCTTTAACACATGAAGCATAGACTTCTATACAACCAGAGGAGTCGCCCCCTGGTGGTCAGGAGAGAGAATGCAGCTTTAACACATGAAGCATAGACTTCTATACAACCAGAGGAGTCGCCCCCTGGTGGTCAGGAGAGAGAATGCAGCTTTAACACATGAAGCATAGACTTCTATACAACCAGAGGAGTCGCCCCCTGGTGGTCAGGAGAGAGAATGCAGCTTTGGTCTGTTGAAAGAGGACTCAAAGGTCAAAGCAGCAGCAGATAAAATATGTATTTTGTGAAGTGAGGACACGCCTCCAACCGGCCGGGAGGAAGAAAGGAAGAAGAAACAAAAACAGAATCAAAAACCCAAACAGGAAGAAGAACCGCACAAAGCGTGGACCCGGCAGCACAACGGAGCGCTCCCACACGGGGACCAAGGCGTGTCCCACCCATCTGTTGTTTGTGTGTTCGCGGCAGTGTGTGAGTGTGTGGGTGTGTATTCATGACCTCATCGCTTCACTCGTGTGTTTGCATTCTAAACATCGGCACCAGGACAGGAAGGAAGTGAAACACATATCAATACACAACAACACGACAACGCATCGCTCTCGTTACACATGCATGACTTCATAGCAAGCGAAGACCAAAGAAAGCTACAAGACATCAACGAGTCCTGGTTATGTAGAATATGACTCCTGATTATGTAGAATATGACTCCTGATTATGTAGAATATGACTCCCGATTATGTAGAATATGACTCCTGATTATGTAGAATATGACTCCTGATTATGTAGAATATGACTCCTGATTATGTAGAATATGACTCCCGATTATGTAGAATATGACTCCCGATTATGTAGAATATGACTCCCGATTATGTAGAATATGACTCCTGATTATGTAGAATATGACTCCTGATTATGTAGAATATGACTCCTGATTATGTAGAATATGACTCCTGATTATGTAGAATATGACTCCTGATTATGTAGAATATGACTCCTGATTATGTAGAATATGACTCCCGATTATGTAGAATATGACTCCTGATTATGTAGAATATGACTCCTGATTATGTAGAATATGACTCCTGATTATGTAGAATATGACTCCTGATTATGTAGAATATGACGAGTCAGTTGGGCAGATGAATCCTCTGGTTATATAAAAGCTGGGTGGATGAATACTGTGGTTGTATAGAAGCTGGACAGATGAATCCTCTGGTTGTATAGAAGCTGAGCAGATGAATCCTCTGGTTGTATAGAAGCTGGACAGATGAATCCTCTGGTTGTATAGAAGCTGAGCAGATGAATCCTCTGGTTGTATAGAAGCTGGGCAGATGAATCCTCTGGTTGTATAGAAGCTGGGCAGATGAATCCTCTGGTTGTATAGAAGCTGGGCAGATGAATCCTCTCCTGCGGCTCATCGTGTTTTCTGTTATTTTATTTGCTGGGAAACAAAGATGGCGGATGTTCTCCTGCTTGAAGCTGGATGTTCTGCGTGGAGCTGCGAGGAACGTGTCTATAGAACATGGAGGTGAATGTCTGAGGCTACGGACATTTAGGCCACAGAAGAAGAAGACGGCTCGCTCATATTTGTGGTTTGAAACACTCACAGAGAACTATAATGTAGGAGAAGATGCTGAACGATGAGTGACACGCGATGAGCCCTCAGTCTGTTGATTCGTCTCAAACTATTAAAACACATCATCTTCAGTGTGGAAATGTTTCTAATCCCCCAAATCCTGAACCTCCGCTCCTTCGAGCGCAGTCGATACACTCCTCGCTCTGTGGAAGAAGAGATCTATTTATATGCTTTAAAGCGAAAGGAGCACTCAGCGTTTCTGTCCACAGAACGATGTTCTGTGAAGCTCTCGCTAATGTGCTTCCACTTAACGGCCTGAAGAGCCCAGAGCAGATGATGAGGTCACCACGGGATTAATACAGTTTATCAAAGAGGATCAGGTAACGCAACCAGGGACAGGAAGTGACCATATCTGGACCGAGGAGCACGTAGAGACACCATGTGCATCTCTAGAAGCATAGACTTCTATACAACCAGAGGAGTCGCCCCCTGGTGGTCAGGAGAGAGAATGCAGCTTTAACACATGAAGCATAGACTTCTATACAACCAGAGCAGTCGCCCCCTGGTGGTCAGGAGAGAGAATGCAGCTTCAACACATGAAGCATAGACTTCTATACAACCAGAGCAGTCGCCCCCTGGTGGGGATGAACCTTTAGTGAAGCTGACTTGTTCCCTGAAGTTTCCAGTTGGTGGAGTTGTATTTGGCTCCTGGAACACTGACCTAGTTTCCTGTTGACTCGCTCGGCCTCAGTTGGCTGAAAGCCGGATCTCAACTTTGTCCCACTGGCCGATTTATTGTAACTCATGTGGATCCAGATTATCAGATTATCTTCAGGATTCGTCTGGAGGAGGAAGAAGAGCGACACCCAGAAAGACCACGTTTAAACTTTTAGACATTCCTGCTCGGGCAGAGAGATCAGAGGAGAGGAGGACGAGTAAAACGAGGCCGCTGACACCCAGCAGGACCTCCTCTGGCACACACACACACACACACACACACACACACACACACATGCAGTCCATGCCAAAGACGAGCGACGTCCCTCAAACCCTCTCAACAAGAGCCAGTGCAGCTCTGGTGGCCAAGTGGCATGTGTGTGTGTGTGTGTGTGTGTGTGTGTGTGTGTGTGTGTGTGTGTGTGTGTGGTGCTGCTGCCTGCATCCATAATTAAGCCCAACACACAACCATGCACTGTATAATTGGCCGGTGGAAGTGAAAGGGGGGGGGCTGCAAACTTTGTGAAGAGAGGAAGAAGAGGAAGAAGAGGAAGAAGAGGAAGAAGAGGGAGACCATTTACATGCTAATGGCGTCCTCGCTGGCTGCACGGCGCCCGCTGCCTCCATGTTGACACAACACTGAAGAGCCTCCTCTCCTCCTCGCTGTTGCGTAACTTCAGGACTCTTCCTCTTCTTCCTCCTCTTCCTCTTTGTCATCCCTCGTTTTGTTCCTTCTTGTTTTCGTTTCCTAGGCGACAGAGTGGGCACCGGACGAGGAGACCAGGCGGTCCTGTCAGAGCAAAGGGAAGACAGAGGTACCCATTACATCACGTCTGAGGGGGCAACTGCAACTGCAACCTTCCTCCTTTCCTCCTTTCCTTCTTTCCTCCTTTTCCTCTTTTCTCTTTTCCTTCTTTCCTTCTTTCCTCCTTTCCTTCTTTCCTCCTTTTCTCCTTTTCCTCTTTTCTCTTTTCCTTCTTTCCTCCTTTCCTCCTTTCCTTCTTTCCTCCTTTCCTCCTTTTCCTCTTTTCTCTTTTCCTTCTTTCCTCCTTTCCTTCTTTCCTCCTTTCCTCCTTTTCCTCTTTTCTCTTTTCTTTCTTTCCTCCTTTCCTCCTTTCCTCCTTTCCTCCTTTTCCTCTTTTCCTTCTTTCCTCCTTTCCTCCTTTCCTTCTTTCCTCCTTTCCTCCTTTTCCTATTTTCTCTTTTCCTTCTTTCCTCCTTTCCTCCTTTCCTTCTTTCCTCCTTTTCTCCTTTTCCTCTTTTCTCTTTTCTTTCTTTCCTCCTTTCCTCCTTTTCTTTTCCCGACACAAAGCATCACAGACAAACCGTTACTCAGATTCTTCTGTTTGTCCACTTCACTCCATCACGTCACAAACAAGCTGCATCCCGTTGCTGGTTGCCGGTTGCTGGTTGACGGCGGCTTTCTTGTTGCTCTCTCCTCAGGCCGAGTGTCAGAACTACATCCGGGTTCTGCTGGTGAACCAGACGGAGCTGATGACCTGCGGAACCAACGCCTTCCAGCCGCTGTGCACCACGAGGGAGGTACGAGGTCAAGAGGTCACGAGGTCATGAGATCACAAGGTCACAAGGTCACGGTCAAGAGGTCATATATAAATACACAGTATAAATACACAGTATTTATAGAGCGGCACAGTATTTATACTGTGTATTGCACACTGCAGCGTTTTAGTGCCGCAGTTTTGTTGGATTGTTTTGTTGTAACTAAATGTGACTTCTTGTTTATGTAAATGATATCAGAAAGCTCAGGTAGAACATGCACAGCATCATACATCATCTGCATACAGTATAATATATATATATATATATATATATATATATATATATATATATATATATATATATATATATATATATATATATATATATCATCTACGCTCAGTATGTATATACAGTCCATTCAACACAACCTTAATCCATCCCTTCTCCCTCTTCTCCTCCCTCCTCCCTCCTTTCCTTCCTTCTCCTCCTCTCCTCCTCCTCTCCTCTCCTCTCCTCCTCTCCTCCTCTCCTCCTCTCCTCTCCTCCCTCCTCCCTCCTCCCTCCTCAGGTGGGCAACGTGAGCAGCGTGTTGGAGCGGGTGAACGGCGTGGCGCGTTGCCCGTACGATCCTCGCCACAACTCCACGGCGGTGGTGACGGAGAGCGGCGAGCTGTACGCCGCCACCGTGATCGACTTCTCGGGCCGCGACCCCGTGATCTACCGCAGCCTGGGGGCATGCCGCCGCTCCGCACGGCGCAGTACAACTCCAAGTGGCTCAACGGTACGCGGGCAGAGCACCTGGTCACTGTGGAGGAGCACTTCCTGTTTGACAGGGGGGCACTTCCTGTTTGACAGGGGAGCACTTCCTGTTTGACAGAGGAGCACTTCCTGTTTGAGTTGTTGCTTCAGGTTGCTGTTGCTGTTGCTTCAGGTTGCTGTTGCTTCAGGTTGCTGTTGCTGGTGCTTCAGGTTGCTGTTGCTTCAGGTTGCTGTTGCTTCAGGTTGCTGTTGCTTCAGGTTGCTGTTGCAGCGTGACATTGCTCCCGCGCCGCTCGTAGCTTCCGGCTAACGGAACACGATCTCTTCTTTTCTCTTCAGTTGATATTTTTCTGAACTGGAAGAAGAATTATTGATAAATAACATTTTAAATAATTAAACCTTCATGAGTTTTACAAAATGATTAAAGTTCAGAAGTTCATCAGGAACAAAATGAAAGACGAAATAAAATACAGAGATTTATTATTCTAATATAAAACTGGGGCTAACGATTAGTTCCGCTCATTAATCTGTTTGATGTTTTCTACATTAATCCGCTCATAACCAAAAGAGATTAATTTTACAGTAAAATAAATGAAGAAATCTTCACAAACAAACACATTTTCTGCTTGATAAAAAACTAATCGATTAATCCATCAGAGGATTTCACTTTGATTAACTAATCATCAACAAACAAACAAACAAACAAACAAAGAAACAGTCACATTAGTCTGAGAGAGAAGCAAGCGAGGGTGTGTGTGTGTGTGTGTGTGTGTGTGTGTGTGTGTGTGTGTGTGTGTGTGTGTGTGTGTCTGGAGGGAGGGAGAAGAGCTCTGTGGAGCAGGAGGAGGAAGAGGAGGAAGAGGAAGGAGAGCAGATCGACTGAGGAGTCAGTGAGCGATGTGATTGTTCCTCACTGCAGGGAGACGCTGGAATTACAACACACAGCGTGCTTCACACCACCAGCCGCTCTGCCGTGTGCACGAGTGTGTGCGTGTGTGTGAGTGTCTGAGTGTGTGTGTGAGTGTCTGAGTGTGTGTGTATGTGTGTGTGTGTGTGTGTGTGTGTGTGTGTGTGTGTGTGAGTGTGTGTGTGTGTGTGAGTGTCACATGTATAAATATATCCATCATACATGTATTGAGACAGTGAACACGCTGCATGTGCTGCTGATGTCAGAGCGTCTGTGTGAGAGGAAGTGTCTTCAGGAAACACACACACACACACACACTGTACACACACTGCACACACACACACTGCACACACACACACACTGCACACACACACACTGCACACACACTGCACACACACACACTGCACACACACACACACACACACTGCACACACACTGCACACACACACACTGCACACACACACACACTGCACACACTGCACACACACACACTGCACACACACACACACACTGCACACACACACTGCGCACACACACACACTGCACACACAGCTACACACACTACACACACACACTGCACACACACTGAATACACACACTGCACACACACACACTGCACACACACACTGCACACACACTGCACACACACATCTACACACGCTGCACACACACATGTTGTGTTGTTCCCGCTGGATTCCGGGTGTGAAGGAAAATGTAATTTGCAGCTGTGAGTGTCTCCAGTTCAGGAGGCGGGATCTAATCAGTCTGTCCCCTCTTTGGATTGGTCGCCTGCCAGGGCCGACCGTTTCCCATCATGCACCAGGAAGACGCAGAGCTGTCGAGTCGCCCGTGAAACAATCTGAACTACGAGCTCCTCTCAATCCCCTACAGCGTTTACACTGTAGTGTTACACTGTAGTGTTACACTGTAGCGTTACACTGTAGTGTTACACTGTAGTGTTACACTGTTGCGTTACACTGTAGTGTTACACTGTAGTGTTACACTGTTGCGTTACACTGTAGTGTTACACTGTAGTGTTACACTGTTGCGTTACACTGTTGCGTTACACAGTTGCGTTACACAGTTGCGTTACGTTCATGCTGCTCTAATACAGAACCTGTCGGTTCACACACGCGCTCATTATGAATCAACACAGGTATGTAAACACACACACACACACACACACATACACACACACACACACACTGAGCTGCTCCGTGTTGCTGGAGGCGTGACAGTTGTCGTTTGCAGTAATCAGCAGCAACACTCACTCGTTCACTGGTTTGACATTAAGCTCCACCTCCGGCTGTCAGGCATCATAAGAACAACAATAACAACAACAACAACAACAATGACTCCGCTGTTCCCTCCATTTAGTTGCTCTCATGCCGTTGCTCTCGTTAAGCAGTTGATTATGTGACAGCACGTGTTGCTCTGCGACAGGAGCAACGCGTTGCTCTGCGACAGGAGCAACGCGTTGCTCTGCGACAGGAGCAACGCGTTGCTCTGCGACAGGAGCAACGCGTTGCTCTGTAGTTGATGGTAAGGAGGACCGTGGCTCAGAGGTTTGCGTGCTGGTCTTTCCATCAGAGGCTCGGTGGTTCGACCCCCTGCCGTCAGCACCAGGTGTGCATGGACACTGAGAGGACGCTGTGTACTGACCCCGCCCCCTCTTGCCCCTCCCCCTCTTGCCCCGCCCCCTCTTGCCCCCCCTCTTCCCCGCAGAGCCCCACTTCATCTCGGCCTACGACATCGGCCTCTTCACCTTCTTCTTCCTGAGGGAGAACGCCGTGGAGCACGACTGTGGGAAGACGGTGTACTCCCGCGTGGCGCGCGTCTGCAAGAACGACATCGGCGGGCGCTTCCTGCTGGAGGACACCTGGACCACCTTCATGAAGGCGCGGCTCAACTGCTCGCGCTCCGGGGAGATCCCCTTCTACTACAACGAGCTGCAGAGCACCTTCTACCTGCCGGAGCAGGACCTGCTGTACGGCATCTTCACCACCAACGTGTGAGTGCTGCGCCGCCACCAGCTCATCATGACGTCATCATGATGTCACCATGCTGCCACCAGCTCATCATGACGTCATCATGATGTCATCATGCCGCCACGAGCTCATCATGATGTCATCATGCTGCCACGAGCTCATCATGACGTCATCATGATGTCATCATGCTGCCACCAGCTCATCATGACATCATCATGATGTCATCATGCTGCCACGAGCTCATCATGACGTCATCATGATGTCATCATGCTGCCACGAGCTCATCATGACGTCATCATGCTGCCACCAGCTCATCATGACGTCATCATGATGTCACCATGCTGCCTGATGTCATCATGCTGCCACCAGCTCATCATGACGTCATCATGCCGCGACGAGGTCATCGTGACCTCATCATGACGTCGTCACGACATGGAGTAACTTTGTTTGTTGGTCTCTGTCATTTATGCCTGAATAGATGATACAACGATTTTATTATTATTAATAATAATAATAATAATAATAACGCTTTTAATGAATGTGCGTGCTCCAGTCAGCTCAGAGTTTCTCTGAAGACAAACAGTAGAATAAAGGTCAGTCCTTCTGCTCCCTCATCCAGCCGGCAGTCATCTTTAGTGGAGAGAGAGAGAGAGAGAGAGAGAGAGAGAGAGAGAGAGAGAGACAGAGAGACAGAGAGACAGAGAGAGAGAGACAGAGAGAGAGAGAGAGAGAGACAGAGAGAGAGAGAGAGACAGAGAGACAGAGAGACAGAGAGAGAGAGACAGAGAGAGAGAGAGAGAGACAGAGAGAGAGAGAGAGAGAGAGAGAGAGAGAGAGATGGTGAAGTGACAACAAGAGAAGAAAGGCCAGGAGGATAAGGGGATGAGGGATTGAGGAGAGGTAATGAGAAAACCTGGTGAGCTCCAAGCTTTTGTCCTCCGTCTCTTTGTCTCCTCCTTCCTCTTCCTCTCTTCCTCTTCCTCTCTTCCTCTCTTCCTCCCTCCTCTCTCCTCCCTCATGAGGCCGGATATGTTAATGCAATCACCACAAACTCCATCTGTCTGATCGGCCGCTCAGCTGCTGCAGATCAGGCTGCCAGAGCGCAGCAGGAGGAGCACCTCCTCCCTGACTCCTCCTCTCCTCCCTGACTCCTCCTCTCCTCCCTGACTCCTCCTCTCCTCCCTGACTCCTCCTCTCAGGGGCCATGTGACCTCCTCTCCTCCCTGACTCCTCCTCTCCTCCCTGACTCCTCCTCTCCTCCCTGACTCCTCCTCTCCTCCCTGACTCCTCCTCTCCTCCCTGACTCCTCCTCTCCTCCCTGACTCCTCCTCTCCTCCTGACTCCTCCTCTCAGGGGCCATGTGACCTCCTCTCCTCCCTGACTCCGCCCCCTGTAAAAGGAGGGCACGTCTTTAAAGATCATGTGTTGTCTCCAGGTTGTGGACGTTCAGTAATTAAAGTGTTGACATCGTCGATGGAGCTGAAAAGAAAAGAGGGGATTTGATTGTTTTCTGCTTCCTCTTTGAATGAAACATCTGTGTTTAATGAACCTGAACAAGCCAAAGCAAAGCTCTGGTGTCTGAGATGATCACGTTTATTATCAACATCAAACACATGAGGAGTAAACAAACGAGGAAGAACAATAAACATCCAGCCTCAGGAAATAGACATTATATTATCATAAGTGATGAAGTGATGAACTCTTCATCACTTCAATACATTTAAAGAGCTTTAATGACTCCATCTGTCAGATCATCAAAGCTTTAATCTGCACGACAAACCAGGAAGAAGCAGATCAATCAAGGGAGGAAAGGATCCAGGAGAGGATACAGGAAAGAGTTAAGGAAAGAGTTAAGGAAAGGATCCAGGAGAGGATCCAGGAGAGGATACAGGAAAGGGTTAAGGAGAGGATCCAGGAGAGGATCCAGGAGAGGATCCAGGAAAGAGTTAAGGAAAGGATCCAGGAGAGGATCCAGGAAAGAGTTAAGGAAAGAGTTAAGGAAAGGATCCAGGAGAGGATCCAGGAAAGAGTTAAGGAAAGGATCCAGGAGAGGATCCAGGAGAGGATCCAGGAAAGAGTTAAGGAAAGAGTTAAGGAAAGGATCCAGGAAAGGATCCAGGAAAGGATCCAGGAGAGGATCCAGGAGAGGATCCAGGAGAGGGTTCATTGAGCTGTGGAGCGATGATGAAGTGCAGGTTCAGGATGAAGAGCCTTCAGACCTCCAGAGCTTCAAAGAGGAGTCTCTCTAGTCACAAACTCATCACGAGTCTCCTGGTCTGTGAGTGACTCCACTGACCTGTCCACTTGTCCAGCTCTCATGGATCTGAGGAGGAGGAGGAGGAAGAGGAGGAGGAGGAAGAGGAGGACTGCTGAAGCAGCAGGTCCCATTCAGTTTGACACATCCCTGATGAGTGATTCATG
>NW_027175949.1:0-21105 GCF_023055335.1 Clinocottus analis | reverse complement strand
GTTCTGCCAACAGTAGTGGAGGTAGTTTCCTTTCTGTCTGAGTCCGTAGACTTTGCTGCCTGTGAGTGTGAATCATCCGTGAAGCTGCCTCCGTCCATCAAGTACCTTCTTTCTGACGCCATTCCCCAAAACAACGCTGCCAAATTGGTCTGACTAAGCCAAAAGTTTCTCTGTGTATCAGTGGTTTAAGTGTTTCACATGTTAAACCTCATCCCGTCAATGTTACATCGTGTTTTTGACAGAAAAGAAATCCTGTTTGTTAAACTGTTGATAATATATGCAGATGAGTTATGAAATAAACTGAAACATACTCAGATGTGGTTGTTGGCTGACTACGTTTCCTTGCTTCCCCACTTGATGGAGACATTTATCTTGTTTTTTACACTCAGAACATATTCCAGCAAACTGTAAACAGTTTCTCTCTCTCTCTCTCTCTCTCTCTCTCTCTCTCTCTATATATATATATATATATATATATATATATATATATATATATATATATATATATATATATATATATATATATATATATATATATATATATATTACACTCTGGTGTCCAACATATACTAATAATACTAATTTTATATTATTATTATTATTATATTTTGGATACCAGACTCAGTTTTAGTTAATTTTAGATTGAAAACTAGTTTAATTAGGTGCTTTGTGTTTAGTGTTTGTAGTGGAACGTTAGTTTAGGAATATTTTAAATAGATAAATACATAAAATATATTAATATACCTTCACAAATACATACACAAAATACAGGTGTGTCTACAAGATATTAGGTCTGAGGACGATGTTCTTATGTTTGCCATAGTTGAATACCTCTTTAAAAGATTAACATTGAATACATTATAAAGAATACGTAAAAAGGTTTTCATACCTGAATTGAAGTCTACATGTATTAAATATGTATAATATAACTTATAATGCGGATTAATACATCAGTATAACAATTAGAATTTAACCAGAACGACGTTAAAGTCTGAGAAAGCAACATGCACCGACGTCACTGACACTCAGCCAATAGCAGAGAGGAGACAGCGCAGCCTTATTTGCATGCAGGGTGTTTAAGTAGTAGCAGCGTACCGCCTCCAGCTCACGCATTTCTGCCAACACCAGAACTGTAATCATGCCTGAGCCATCAAAGCCAGCGCCCAAGAAGGGATCCAAGAAAGCGGTGACCAAGACCGCCGCCAAGTCTGGCAAGAAGAGGCGCAAGTCCCGTAAGGAGAGCTACGCCATCTACGTGTACAAGGTGATGAAGCAGGTTCACCCCGACACCGGCATCTCCTCCAAGGCCATGGGCATCATGAACTGCTTCGTGAGCGACATCTTTGAGCGCATCGCCGGGGAGGCTTCCCGTCTGGCTCACTACAACAAGCGCTCCACCATCACGTCCAGGGAGATCCAGACCGCCGTCCGCCTCCTTCTGCCCGGTGAGCTGGCCAAGCACGCTGTGTCTGAAGGCACCAAGGCCGTGACCAAGTACACCAGCTCCAAGTAGACTGTCCCCTCCACCATCTTTCCAACCAACGGCTCTTTTAAGAGCCACGCACTTTATTCTGAAAGAGCCACAATCCTGCCATGTATTTACTAACTGTTATGTATTGTGTTATTGCACTAAACTCGTAGTAAACTGCTTAAACCAGAATGTATGACTTGGTGTGTGTGTGTGTGTGTGTATATATATAGACTTTAAATGGCGTACAAAGGATTCACCATAACTTAGTACTGATACTACTCAGTCACATGTTTGTGGTGTAAGATATTGTAACGGGCATGTTATGGTTTCAATGTTTTTTAGTTACTGTTCGGGAGGTCAATGACTATCACATAAGCTGTGTTTCTGTTTAAGCTGTCACTTAAAGTAGCTCCCTATGAGCGTGCCTGTGATTGGCAGAGCGAGTAAGGGAGGCGGGGGGTGATTGGTGTGTGTTGCGGTCCGGAGGAGAGGACGGCAGACAGCGAACCTGAAGCTCGTTGCGAGGCTTTGAGTGTGTTTTCCTGTTTTGGCGTAGGCTGCGGCCAGCAGTAGCCTGTTCTGTGTTCTACAATAAAGCATCCAATGAGCCAGACAACGTCTCGCAACTTCCTGACGCAGGGTCGCTACAATATTAACATATGAACAAGTTCATAAACACCTGTATTAAAGTTGTATTGATTGATAAGACCTTTCTTGAAACCGTCACCAATTTTATGAACTATTTACAAAACCTAATCTTTAAGCACTATTTACAAAACCTGAATACTCTTGCAAATGAAACTTTGGTCTCAACAGTTTTATCTGTGCTCATAATCAACATTGCTCTAAAATAAACCAAGTGATCAGAATAATCTACACTATCAAGCAGTCAGTAAACAATACAATAAATAGAAAACACATTGTTCAAAACATAGTTCTCAGGGAGAAGTAGATTTTTAATCTCAAAACTAATTGCATATAAACGAAAACATGTTCCATTACTGTCGATCAAAACTGATCAGAAATTACTATTCTGCTTTTCTCTTTGCTAATTATTTGGTTCTTCCTCCTCCTTGTACCTCTATTGTTACAGTGCAGTACCCTGTGTACCTCTATTTCAACCAGAACGACGTTAAAGTCTGAGAAAGCAACATGCACCGACGTCACTGACACTCAGCCAATAGCAGAGAGGAAACAGCACAGCCTTATTTGCATGCAGGGTGTTTAAGTAGTAGCAGCGTACCGCCTTCACCTAACGCATTTCTGCCACCACCAGAACTGTAATCATGCCTGAGCCATCAAAGCCAGCGCCCAAGAAGGGATCCAAGAAAGCGGTGACCAAGACCGCCGCCAAGTCTGGCAAGAAGAGGCGCAAGTCCCGCAAGGAGAGCTACGCCATCTACGTGTACAAGGTGATGAAGCAGGTTCACCCCGACACCGGCATCTCCTCCAAGGCCATGGGCATCATGAACTGCTTCGTGAGCGACATCTTTGAGCGCATCGCCGGGGAGGCTTCCCGTCTGGCTCACTACAACAAGCGCTCCACCATCACGTCCAGGGAGATCCAGACCGCCGTCCGCCTCCTTCTGCCCGGTGAGCTGGCCAAGCACGCTGTGTCTGAAGGCACCAAGGCCGTGACCAAGTACACCAGCTCCAAGTAGACTGTCCCCTCCACCATCTTTCCAACCAACGGCTCTTTTAAGAGCCACACACTTTTTTCTGAAAGAGCCACACTCCTTTGCAGTGTTATGTTATATCTTAATCATGATGTGGCACTACATAAACCACTTCGTTTCATATTAAAATAAATATGCACATATGTTGCCTCTGCAGACAGAACTGCATAGTAGACTGGCCACGTTGTGCGGACCGGCAGTAAAAATGAATGCAGTCTTGAATTTGAAGAAAGAAAATAATCCTAAAGTGTATATGCAAAACATTGCACCTGAATACATCTAAAAGCTGTTGAGCAGCTGGACGTCTCTACAAAAAGCAGTTCATACCTATAGTGAACCATAAGTCTGAGTGTCTTTATGTGTAAAATATTCATGTCATAAATTTCACCATCAGTCACACCATGCTGGCTGTTCAGTCTACACAATTTAATACACAATGATTCACATTTGTCAATCTTTATGTAAATATTGATACACAGAGAAAACATTTCAGTATATTTATTCACGATTTCTTCACAAAGTTATTTCATTCATTATATAGTTATGTAATAATAGGAAAGTATTCAGCAGAATATTACACCTAATATAACAAAATACAGGAATGGTATACACATTCATTATATTACTCAAATTAATAGTAATACTGTAATTACTTTATATGAATTGCAATAGTAACAAAATATACAGATTACAAATCTGAATATGGTGTATTTAAACCGATAGTATCAGTATTGCACTGTAAATAATGGTGTTTAATTATTCTGAAATCTGACACAATTGGGAAAATCTTTTGTCTTTTGTAAACTCGAGGCATAAAGATTATTCACAGATTAACACACGGTCGTTTGTTTCTATTGTTAGACGAACTGTTGCCGCCCATTTGTCCTCAACTACGTCCGCAGGTGGTGTTTATATGGCGACGCTCTCTGCTTTCTCAGTATTTGGTTAACCAACCACACTCTGACAAGATGAGTGGACGCGGTAAAGGAGGCAAAGGACTCGGCAAAGGAGGCGCTAAGCGTCACAGGAAAGTTCTCCGTGATAACATCCAGGGCATCACCAAGCCCGCCATTCGCCGTCTGGCTCGCCGCGGCGGAGTGAAGCGTATCTCCGGTCTGATCTACGAGGAGACCCGCGGTGTGCTCAAGGTGTTCCTGGAGAACGTCATCCGTGACGCCGTCACCTACACCGAGCACGCCAAGAGGAAGACCGTCACCGCCATGGATGTGGTGTACGCTCTGAAGAGGCAGGGCCGCACCCTGTACGGCTTCGGGGGCTAAACACTGACCGACGACCACACGACACAACGGCTCTTTTAAGAGCCACCCACCCACTCTGAGAGCTATTTCCCATATATACCATTAGTAATATTAAGAACTAATTGAGTGTAATTCATTAAAAGAGGTGTTCTAAATACAGTAATCTTTATTCGAAAAGCCTCAATCATGCGACGTGATTACCAGTCTTATCACAAAGTAGCACTAATCATACATAGACACACCTAAATGCTTATATGCACATTATAATTCCACACGACACTGTTTTTGAATGTAATATCAATCAAGTTGTATAAATATAATTTGCTTGTGATTTGCCTCGTGCATTTGACACGACATTAACCCACCGAGTTTATAAACTTGGAAATATTACATGTTTTTTATACCAATATTTTATGACTATTACGAATTATTCATCCCTCAAACCGAATTATAGGATACACATAATCAAGCTAAACTGAATAACTTATTTTTACTTAGTGATATAGCCTTATTGTAGTGCTTTAGACGGTGCAGCACGTGTTTGTCAGACCGGAACACAGCTCTCAGAGGCGGGTGTGTGGCTCTTAAAAGAGCCGTTGGGGTTCACTCGGGTCGGGTCAGTCTAAGCTCTCTCTCCGCGGATGCGGCGGGCTAGCTGGATGTCTTTGGGCATGATGGTGACCCTCTTGGCGTGGATCGCGCACAGGTTGGTGTCCTCGAACAGGCCGACCAGGTAAGCCTCGCTAGACTCCTGCAGCGCCATGACGGCGGAGCTCTGGAAGCGCAGGTCGGTCTTGAAGTCCTGAGCGATCTCCCTCACCAGGCGCTGGAAGGGCAGCTTGCGGATCAGCAGCTCGGTGGACTTCTGGTAGCGGCGGATCTCCCTCAGAGCCACGGTACCGGGCCTGTAACGGTGGGGCTTCTTCACTCCGCCGGTCGCCGGGGCGCTCTTACGGGCAGCTTTGGTCGCCAGCTGCTTCCTGGGAGCTTTTCCTCCGGTGGACTTACGGGCGGTCTGCTTGGTTCTGGCCATTGTTACTGGTCGTCTTTTTCTTATTACGAAAGAAAAGTAGTTTTTCTAAGCGACGACGTTTCCTTTATATATCCAGAGTCGGAGCAAAGGGAACGCTGATTGGTCCAAGTTAACCACGTGATAGCGCCACAGGAAGAGAACTTAAAACAAAGTTGAACTCTTTACTGACATTAGAGAATTCTTTTCTTGATGTATATATATATATATATATATATATATATATATATATATATATATATATATATATATATATATATATATATATATATATATATATATATATATATATATATATATATATATATATATATATATATATATATATATATATATATATATATATATATATATATATATATATATATATATATATATATATATAAATATATATATATATATATATATATATATATATATATATATATATATATATATATATATATATATATATATATAAATAAAACACTAGGACGAGTCACGACCAAAGTTTAGGAAATACACTATTGCCCATTAAAAAAAAAAAAAAATGTTGGAAAATATATTTGAAAACGTAATCGTCGCGGAGTAGAGTGAAAATACATTTCTACGTTTTCCAATGCAGCCTGTATGGAAGCCCATTCCCGCCAGACCAAAAAAAAAATTAGAACAAAAAAAATTAAGACGAAAAAAAAGAATTAGGACCAAAAAAAAAAAATAGGACCAAAAAAAAAAGATTGGACCAAAAAAAAAAATTTTTTTTTTTGTTGACGAAAAAAACAACAAAAAAAAACATGTAAGCAATACGTTATTACATCACTTTGGTTTTACAATACCTTCATTTAAATGTAAATATGTATTGTCACATGATAGTCCAATCTTGTTTCAATTTACATATTCTTTTAATTGAACATTGCAAACATTGTTTTATATTCAAGTGCTCTTGTTATTTACTAAAAGATAACTTGGCAATGTCAACTCCCTGTAAGTCTGTTGATGGGTTACTTTAAAGTAAATAAATCATTCAATATATGTGTGGACTTTGCATTTTACTCAGTTCTTAAAAATAGCCAATGAAGTACAAATATTAGCTAAAATTATATTCAAGTTCTCATTTCTGTCCTGGAATGAAACATGATTTATTTATTTATTTTTTGCCTTTTTTTCAAGTCAACGGGAAAAAAAGACTAGGAAAAAAATAAGACAATTTTTTTTAGTCCTATTTTTTTTTGGTCCTAATTTTTGGTCTTAATTTTTATTTTTTGGGTCCTAATTTTTTTTTGTGTGTTTGGCGGGAATGGGCAACCCTAGCTTTGAGACGATATGATGTTGTCATTTCATTAGCTGACATGGTACTAGTGTACTACTTTGAAGTTTAGAATACTTCAAAGTAGTACACTTTGAAGTATTGTATACTTCTACTCCATGACAGGGTGGGAAATATTGTGGGACTATACATTTTACTTCCGTTGTTAGATTCAGAACAATAAAAATACATATATCATCAACCAATACATGAAAATGTATTCTGAGCTGCAGGTTAAAACGTTTGGTACTTTAAGTATATTTGATAATAATAATAATAATAATAATAATAATAATAATAATAATAATAATAATAATAATAATAATGTATAATATCTGGACAGTGTGGGAAATGTCAATATATAGAAAAGCATAGCAGTGAAAAATATACTTTAATTGCTATTCATTGTCGATAGTATGGAAACAAGATATTTCATTTTTGTTCGGCCTGCAACACTACAGATAAAGTCAGGAACAGACAACAAAAAAAGCAAAGAAACACGTGAGAGACGTGTTGATCACATGTTTTGATCCTTAGTAAAAACGTATATTTGTAAGTGTTACTTTTAAAGAACATTTAATGTGTATTAAACTAAATTAAATCATAGACATAAGTCCTGGGTCCCAAAAGGTATAACAACATTATATTCCCTGACAGAAAAGGACTTTCAACCCATAAAGAAAAAATATAGTCTTAAAAAATTATCTGATTTTTTTTTATAGATACTTTCATTTTGAACGTAACATCAGACATATATCAGACCTTGATGACCCAATACTTATAATGTTTCTACCAAAATTATTTCTAGAAATGAAAATGCATCAATTCCAATGTGTGGCAGGAATTTGCGTCTTCCTATCCGAATTATGTGTTTCTTTTGTTTTTGTTGTCTTTTGTTCAATTGAGGAGAGTGCATGCATGAACTGAAACAACAAAAACAAAGTTACCCAACTTTCAAAAACTGTGGATGCCATAAATGCTGCTACTATTTGGCCCCTTAGAAATCTCATTATGATTAAAATATGAGAGAATTCTATTATAAAACATTTTATTATTTCAACTATAAATAACTTGGAATATCGCCATAGTATTTTCAGTTTTGTTCAGCTCAAAACTGGCAGCTGAGAGCATTTAAAGCGTCACAAATATTTTAACATAGAAATGAATATGTAAACATGGTTGTATCATGAATTAAAAAAAATAAATAAACAATGAATAAATAAAGGACAGTGTGTTTCAGGAAGTGGAGAACTCAGCCTGTGGTCTATCCCAACAGGAGTGTGTTAGCGGACACCAGATGAACCTCTTTTTAATAAATACATAAGAACAAGAGTGGAGTTATTTTACTTTGGATCTCTGAACAAACATCTGTTCTCGCTGTCGAGTTCTTTTTCTCGGGGTTTTGATGTATTTTAAAGCATTTAGGAGAGAAATCACAAAGAAAAGACACTCAGCTGCGTTTCACACAGAAGATGATGGGAGATGTTTAAACGCTTTACAGACTAAATGCAAAAGCGCAATGATGTTTATTTCCCAAACAAGTGAAGATAAACTCCTTCTATATCAATTCGATTACATTTCAGGCTTTCTTTCCTCCTCTAGATATGTATTTTATACATTTAATGGCGAAGAGAAAACACAAGTGACTGAGTTTTCCCGCTGCCCCGGCGAGAGACAGGCTGGGTTGAGTCTCCACGGTTCTCATGGTGTGTTTAAGTTCCCCTCCTCGCAGAGAGTTTTCTATCAGTCATAACAGACGAGAGCAGAACAGCTGAATTATCACGATGGCAGAACTCGCTCCAGCCGCCGCACCGGCCACTCAGGTGAAATCCCCGAAGAAGAAAGCGCCCAGACCAGGCAAGAAGTCCGGGCCCGGTGCCAGCGAGCGCATCATGAAAGCGGTGACCGCATCCAAGAGCCGTAGTGGGGTCTCCTTTGTGGCCATGAAGAAGGACCTGGCCGCTGGTGGTTACGACGTGATCCAGAACAGCGCCCACGTTAAACGCGCTGTCAAGAAGCTGCTGGAAAAAGGAGACCTCGTACAGGTCAAGGGGACCGGGGCCAGTGGTTCCTTCAAAGCGGCCAAGGTCGCTGAGAAGCCCAAGAAGGTGGCGAAGAAGCCCGCCGCCAAAACTAAGAAGCCTGCAGCTAAGAAGATCGTCGCCGCCAAGAAGCCAAAAGCGGCCAAGACAACACCCAAGAAGGCGAAGAAGTCCGCGACACCCAAGAAAACATCTGTGAAGAAGATCACAAAGAGCCCGAAGAAGGTGGCCAAGAAGGCGGCTACACCGAAGAAAGTCACGAAGAAGGTTGTTAAACCTAAAGCTGCAAAACCAGCGAAGAAGACTGCAGCTAAAAAAACCGTGAAGAAGACTGCAGCCAAGAAACCAGCGAAGAAGTAAACTTGTTTCTCTCCACAACAACGGCTCTTTTAAGAGCCACCCAAATACACAAAAGAGCTCTTCGTTTTTTTTTACATAGTAATATTATTATATGCGTTGTGTATTTGTGAGTAAACAAGTCACAAGTTTGAACACCAACTATAAACAAACTATCAATATATCTGAATGTCTACTTATATTGGATTTAAATATAGATAATCACAATATTTATGACTTTCCAACTACAGAAACAGTCTAAAAGCATTAAAAAAACATACATGAAACTTTGATTTAACTAGTTCCTGTTTTAGGAAACTTGTCTCAGTACTTTAAGTACTCTCAATATATGAAGTACTCTAACTATGTATCTTATATTTCATTTAAAATAAACACAAACTAGTACTTTGTTTTAAAACTATTTGGATTTATTTGTCATATAAAAAATACATTAGATGACAATAACACTATCCTACAATGATTAAGTTCAAACTCATAAGTTTAAAACACTGAGACTCTTAAATTACCCATTTAAATATAAATATTCATGAAGTACACATTCAAGGTACTTTTTATGTAATTATTCTTCATACTCCTCTAACAACACAATGTTACTCCATTTGTTTGTATCATTTATTCCAATAATGTCCTTTTTCTTGAAGAGTATTTGTAAAGTACTTGTACTGAAGTAAAGTATCGCAGTACTTTCTGTATTTACATCCAACACTACTTTTTTCTAGACTAAGACGTGAATGTGTTCAATACAAGTTCAAAATCACTTAAATGTAATGGTATTCATGTACAAAACATATTTCATCATCTCCTTAAAATGTCCTTTATTATAATGATTTCATTACTTCAGTGTGTTTTTTAATAAATCTGTATCACGTACAAACTGGTTGTATGTACATACATACACGTTTAAAGTCGTGTTTTATTGAGGTTTTGTGTTTATTTTGACCTAAAACGTCTCATTGTATAAATCGCATGCAGAGCGGGAGTCTTCAACTGACACGGTGACGTCGTCTTCTCTGATTGGATGATCGTACTGCTGTACCGGACCAATGAGCGACTAGGTGCTCCTTTATAATCTGAGCTTCACCGTCAGCGCGCTACCTTCTCTCTTAACCGGAACAAAATAGTTACCGTGAATCATGTCTGGAAGAGGTAAAACCGGCGGCAAGACCAGAGCGAAGGCCAAGACCAGGTCCTCCAGAGCCGGGCTCCAGTTCCCCGTGGGCCGTGTCCACAGACACTTGAGGAAGGGTAACTACGCCCAGCGTGTCGGCGCCGGAGCTCCGGTGTACCTGGCGGCGGTGCTGGAGTACCTGACCGCTGAGATCCTGGAACTGGCCGGGAACGCTGCCCGCGACAACAAGAAGACCAGGATCATCCCCCGTCACCTGCAGCTGGCCGTCCGCAACGACGAGGAGCTCAACAAGCTGCTGGGCGGCGTGACCATCGCTCAGGGCGGCGTGCTGCCCAACATCCAGGCGGTGCTGCTGCCCAAGAAGACCGAGAAGGCCACCAAGAAGTAGAGGCCCTACTCTCATCACCCAACGGCTCTTTTAAGAGCCACCCACCACTCTCAAAGAGAAACTTCCTGTTTTTATTGTATGCATCAATGATTCACATTGCAACACACACAAGCTTTATTATTCACTATTTAACATTATTACATCTATGGGTAAATTCTCCTGTTTTAATGGCCTAAACTAAGTGAACCTGGTCAACAGAGGCTAAAATCAGTTTGAAACCTGTATTCTCTTTAAACCTGTATTTCTCTTTCTGCTGTTCAGCCTGTCCACATGGGGGCGCTGTTCCCCAACAAGTTGAAGCAGCGGATGAAGGCCATGAAAACCTGTTTAAGTAGCTTCACGAAAAAGAGTCTTAAAGTTCTCTTCTGTCTGGAGCCTCAAGTCCTACACTACAAGCTGCTCTGACAGTGTGGAGAAGAGTGCAGTGTTGAAGTTGCGTTGTTGTGTCAAAGCCATGGCGCATCACAGATTGCTCCCCCATAATGCAAAAGTTATCGTGAACTCCCCGCAAAAGCATGAACGTCTGACTGCTCATCACATGCAATCCAGTAATAATCAGGTGTTTTTAGCTTAAAGTTAGCTTACAAGTCTAGATGTTTCTGGTCCTACTGTGTCCTTCTGGAAATTTACAAGGCTTTCCCTCTCAACTTCACTGGACTGGGGGGCCTTCTTGACCTCTTGGCCCAGCTCTCCTCTAATGGGCTTTGGCTCTTGGTAAAGTGCCAGAATATGTTTAAATAACTAGGATTTAAGCTGAATGGGTCTCTTTAGTGGACTAGTAACTAGAATAACTGTTCAGAACTATATTAGTGGTAGTACTTATCTTTTTACAACCATGAATACGCTATTCATGCAGATATATATATATATATATATATATATATATATATATATATATATATATATATATATATATATATATATATATATAAATATATATATATATATATATATATATATATATATATATATATATATATATATATATATATATATTTTACTGGTTACTGGTAACCAGTAATATAACCAGAACAAGTAATCACTGATTGCAGATGTTTCTGGCCTTCCTCTGGTCAGGGAGGATAACTCCCACAATCATCTGTGCGGTTCTGACGACACCAACCAGGTCTCTGGTTCTTTATGTTGAATATCAATAACCAGAAACAGAATTATTATTGCAAGAAGAGGCACCAAAAACACAAAAGAAGGTTTTAGTGCTTCACGGAAACAAACATTATTATGTGGTACATTTGTCAACAGTTGCTGCTTAAAAGTCTTCACATTTCTTAATTATTAAACATTCATGAAAACACAAATTAATCCTGGATTTACTTCTAAGAACTCAGCTAAACAATGCAATTGTATTAATGAGGAAACTAAGATTTAATTGAAGAGGAAACCAAAAGTCAGATGACAGGTGTCATTTTGTAATTAATTGATAAACAAACAATTTATATGAGTATTGTGATGTATTTATTTTAATATTACTACAACGTCACACAGTGTCTTGTTAAAAAATAAAACAGCCAATAATGTAGGTGTACCTGTTTTGTTTTTTTAAGTACCATCTGTGATATATTAAATATATGAGATTTAGATAAATGTAGATAATGTCGGTAACAAAGTGTGAAGTTTTTATTTATTTTGTATCATAAACGGGCGGCTCAAACGCTATAGGGTCCTTAAGAAAAATGCGGGCGGGCTGAGGGGTGTGTCTTCAAATACGTCCGCAGGTGGGAATTAAATACCGACGCTCTCTGCTTCCTCAGCATTAGTTCATCCAACTAGACTCTGACAAGATGAGTGGACGCGGTAAAGGAGGCAAAGGACTCGGCAAAGGAGGCGCTAAGCGTCACAGGAAAGTTCTCCGTGATAACATCCAGGGCATCACCAAGCCCGCCATTCGCCGTCTGGCTCGCCGCGGCGGAGTGAAGCGTATCTCCGGTCTGATCTACGAGGAGACCCGCGGTGTGCTCAAGGTGTTCCTGGAGAACGTCATCCGTGACGCCGTCACCTACACCGAGCACGCCAAGAGGAAGACCGTCACCGCCATGGATGTGGTGTACGCTCTGAAGAGGCAGGGCCGCACCCTGTACGGCTTCGGAGGCTAAACACTGACCGACGACCACACGACACAACGGCTCTTTTAAGAGCCACCCACCCACTCTGAGAGCTCCTGTCCTGATGATTAATTTCAGTAACAAGACAAAATAAAATATATACTTCTGTATGTCTGAAGTACAAATTGCATAACAATGAATGGCTTCTCTTTTTATCTTATCTAACAGTTATAACTGATAAAACTAAAATGTAACTAATAGTTCAATATGAAATCCTGATTCCTTAGAATGTATAATATACCTTAATCCCGACCTTTAAAAAACAAAGTATGATATTTGTGAAAGTTTTTAAATGTTCAATTAAAATACACAATTTGGTTTAATCATTGAGATTCATTTCCGCGTTTTATACAACAACTTGTAACACTGGATTCAAGATAAAATAAATCCTTTAGTCCCTCTGTGGGGAAATTACAGGATAACAGTAGCACTGCTCAAGTAAACTCATAAGATAAAATGAACCAATATAATGTAAATATTCAGAACAAATACAATTTCTTGAAGAAAGCAAAACGACAAAAGGCTGTTAGTAACTCATAAAATGCTTCTTTAAGGAATTCATATTTTATTATTTCAATATTGAACTACTAAATAAAGTTTGATTTAAAAACATAATTTATAAATACAAATATTACTTTTGCAGAATTCGTATCCAGCCGTTGAAGTTAACCATTTACATAATTCATTCGTGTTAACTTAGTGCTTTAGATGGTGCAGCACGTGTTTGTCAGACCGGAACACAGCTCTCAGAGGCGGGTGTGTGGCTCTTAAAAGAGCCGTTGGGGTTCACTGGGGTCGGGTCAGTCTAAGCTCGCTCCCCGCGGATGCGGCGGGCCAGCTGGATGTCTTTGGGCATGATGGTGACCCTCTTGGCGTGGATGGCGCACAGGTTGGTGTCCTCGAACAGGCCGACCAGGTAAGCCTCGCTAGACTCCTGCAGCGCCATGACGGCGGAGCTCTGGAAGCGCAGGTCGGTCTTGAAGTCCTGAGCGATCTCCCTCACCAGGCGCTGGAAGGGCAGCTTGCGGATCAGCAGCTCGGTGGACTTCTGGTAGCGGCGGATCTCCCTCAGAGCCACGGTACCGGGCCTGTAACGGTGGGGCTTCTTCACTCCGCCGGTCGCCGGGGCGCTCTTACGGGCAGCTTTGGTTGCCAGCTGCTTCCTGGGAGCTTTTCCTCCGGTGGATTTACGGGCAGTCTGCTTGGTTCTGGCCATTGTTACTGGTCGTCTTTTTCTTATTACGAAAGAAAGAAAAGTGGTTGTGTATGTCAAAGCGCCGCTATCTCATTTATATAGCTAGAGCAGGAGCCAAGGCGATGGTGATTGGTTCAATGTGTGCACGTGATTATGCAACTCAGCTATTGGATAAAATACATTTGAAACTTCAACAGTCCCGCTCATTGGTCTATTGTGGTACCTTGCAAATAATACAATGCAAATACAAGTACTCAATATTTAATACAAAAATAAACAACTTCCATATTGTCAAAGAACAAGCAAAACAAATGCTGTACATAAATACTTTAGAAGTATAATGGACTGTGTATATCACTGAAAAACAAGATAGCATATACATGTGCAGGCTTTATTTCAAAGTAAGAGTTAATTGAAATTTGTGTGAGGTTCCTAAATATTATGTAAATTAAATATTGTTGTACCTCAACAAGTAATTCAAAGTCAGAGAGATGTTACACTGCAGAAGTGTGAATTTTGTCATATATTTTAGTTTTCTCCACAATCAGAATCATATACTTTAAACACTGAACTTCAATTTTAAATGACTTTCAAGCCTATATTAACTTGTACATGAGTCTTTAATCCTGGAACGAGTACCTGCCGACCTGCAAGTGTATTATTCTCACACACACACACACACAATATATATATATGTGTATGTATGTATGTATGTATGTATGTATGTATGTATGTATGTATGTATGTATGTATGTATGTATGTATGTATGTATATATATATATATATATATATATATATATATATATATATATATATATGTATATATATGTATGTATATATATATATATATACATATATATATATATATATATATATATATATATATATATATATATATATATATATATACATACATACATACATACATACATACATACATACACACACACACACACACACACACACACACATTATATATATATATATATATATATATATATATATATATATATATATATATATATATATATATATATATATATATATATATATATATATATATATTACATAACAATACATTACATGTCATTTAGCTGACGATTTTGTCCAAAGCGACTTACAATAAGTGCATTTAACCGTGAGTACGGTTCTCAAGAGAGAACAATTTATTCAACAAAGTCAAACTACAAAGTTCTATCAGCATCTAAGTGCTGCTAAAGTGCTGCTGCTACTGTCTTTATTCAAGGTGCAGTCAAAAGAGATGAGGTTTTACTTTGCGGTGGAAGATGTAAACACTTCCTGCTGTCAATGACGTCAATGAGGAGCTCGTTCCACCATCGAGGAGCCAGGAAGCAAACAGTCGATGCTTTGTTGAGTGTTTAGTTGTTTTGTTCGCAGTGACATTTTTACTTTCCTCTCTTATATTGTGTTTTATTTTGCAATGGTGTCGGTAGTGTTTCTTTTACACTTAATAATTGTAATTCCATCGTTCATATATTTTAATATTGTATTTTTACTGTTTGCTTTTTTTTTTTTGATGTAATCAATGAAAGTATTTTTGACAGGAATGTCCATTTGGTTAAAAAAAAAGTTTGATCTCATCTTATTTGACCGTGATGTTCTATTCTAATTATATTGGTTAAAACTCTCTCACTAAACACGCTAAACATATTAAAAAACGTATTATGATTCAAAACCTGAGCAGACTTTTCATAACGCATCACTTTCCATTCCAACTTTGTCACTGAAAAACACTAAGGCGTGTCGGCACCATTACGACATGTCTATTCTGGTGTTCATGAAGATATAATTAATTATTCAGGAAAATGGCAAACAACATGCATACTGACAATAAATACTCAGATTTATTACAGAAAACAATGGTTTAAACGTATATTAGTATATAATATAAGAAGTTACGTAATAAGCCATGCCAATATAACTATACAATTATACATGTGGTACATATGTGATTTATTTGCTCAGACCTGTGAACAAAAAAGGATTTTAATTCAGTATGTCTTTAATTATTTATTCTAGTAAAGTGTATTTATTATTTTTATCAAAAGTAGCAATTTCAAAGAAACAATAAAGGAAATATAATGAAATCATAATATTGCTTCTACTGACACTCTCTTGTACATACATCATATTCATATTACTAATGTATTTCTTCTGATACACTTGTATTTTTGTCTTTATTATATTGTCATCTTTTCTAGTTTAGTTATTTTACCAAATTTATCAAACTGTTTTTGATATTATTTTCTATTTTGCACTGTTGCTATTGCTCTGTTGTTTTGGATTATTATGTTTACATGTTTGCTTGTTTATATTATAATCTTTGATTCCTCTCTGGCACAATCATTTCTTCCATGATTCCAATATTTCCATTTTCTCTTCTCCTGAATATCTCTCTCTGGTAGTCTTCACTGTCCACTCTGTAAATAGCTTCACGTGTACTCTTCCACACTATTCTGCAGTGCTAAAGGTTGTACAATCACAGTAAGTTAATATTGTTTGAATTGAAATTTAAAAATGTTGTGCTTTGCATTATGTTGTTTGTAATAAACTATCCACTATTTTCCGAAATGAAAAATATTTCCTTTTCCTTCCATTTGAACATCCATCGCAGTCAGATGGTTTGCACTGCAGCTCGTCTTTTAACAGAATTTGACTTGAACTACAGATGAAAGCCCAAATGAGAATTTGCCATTTTGTCATAAAAAAAACTGTAAATTTGAATAGAAATCATACAAAATAATAAGTAATCCTTGGGACAAAATCAAAAGGAAAACGAAAGTATATTCATAAGTGGATAACACCAATTTCTATTAAGTGAGTTATGTACTAATTTAAAACCATTTAAATCACGACTACTGTTTGGCGAGATTGTATTATGCCAAAAAAATGATGTTTAAGTTTTTTCTAATATTGTTTTCATACAGATTGAGAGTGCTTAACTGCCATATTTTAAATTACTAAACCATATTATGATGGAATATAATTGACATCAGCCATGAAAATCAAAACATTGAGAGTCTTTGTGGGGCTTATTATAAATAAATAATGCTCCAGAGTTCATGTCAGCTTGTATGTCTAAAAGGAAATTATAAGTAAGAACATTTGTGTTCTGGTTGTGTTATCCAACACATTTTATTTTGTAAATAAATAAATAAACAATGAATAAATAAAGGACAGTGTGTTTCAGGAAGTGGAGAATTCAGCCTGTGGTCTATCCCAACAGGAGTGTGTTAGCAGACACCAGATGAACCTCTTTTTAACAAATACATAAGAACAAGAGTGGAGTTATTTTACTTTGGATCTCTGAACAAACATCTGTTCTCGCTGTCGAGTTCTTTTTCTCGGGGTTTTGATGTATTTTAAAGCATTTAGGAGAGAAATCACAAAGAAAAGACACTCAGCTGCGTTTCACACAGAAGATGATGGGAGATGTATAAACGCTTTACAGACTAAATGCAGAAGCGCAATGATGTTTATTTCCCAAACAAGTGAAGATAAACTCCTTCTATATCAATTCGATTACATTTCAGGCTTTCTTTCCTCCTCTAGATATGTATTTTATACATTTAATGGCGAAGAGAAAACACAAGTGACTGAGTTTTCCCGCTGCCCCGGCAAGAGACAGGCTGGGTTGAGTCTCCACGGTTCTCATGGTGTGTTTAAGTTCCCCTCCTCGCAGAGAGTTTTCTATCAGTCATAAGAGACGAGAACAGAACAGCTGAATTATCACGATGGCAGAACTCGCTCCAGCCGCCGCACCGGCCACTCAGGTGAAATCCCCGAAGAAGAAAGCGCCCAGGCCAGGCAAGAAGCCCGGTCCCAACGCCGGCGAGCTAATCATGAAAGCGGTGACCGCATCTAAGAGCCGTAAGGGGATGTCCTATGTGGCCATGAAGAAGGACCTGGCCGCTTGTGGTTATGACGTGGAGCAAAAAAACAACCTCGTTAAACGCACCGTCAAGAGGTTGCTGGAAAAAGGAGACCTCGTACAGGTCAAGGGAACCGGGGCCAGTGGTTCCTTCAAAGCGGCCAAGGTCGCTGAGAAGCCCAAGAAGGTGGCGAAGAAGCCCGCTGCCAAACCTAAAAAGCCTGCAGCGAAAAAGGTCACTGCCGCCAAGAAATCCCCCGTGGCAGCAAAGAAGCCAAAAGCAGCCAAGACAACACCCAAGAAGGCAAAGAAGCCCGCGACACCTAAGAAAACTTCTGTGAAGAAGATCACAAAGAGCCCGAAGAAGGTGGCCAAGAAGGCGGCTACACCTAAGAAAGTCACGAAGAAGGTTGTTAAACCTAAAGCTGCAAAACCAGCGAAGAAGACTGCAGCTAAAAAAACCGTGAAGAAGACTGCAGCCAAGAAACCAGCGAAGAAGTAAACTTGTTTCTCTCCACAACAACGGCTCTTTTAAGAGCCACCCAAATACACAAAAGAGCTCTTCGTTTGTTTTTTTTACATAGTAATATTATTATATGCGTTGTGTATTTGTGATGACATGTAAACAAGTCACAAAGTTTGAACACGGACTGTGAAACTATGAATATAGTAAATATGACATTTATCTAAATGTCTACTTATATTGGATTTTCCTGATGCACACAGTGGGACATTTGCAGCAGATAACGGTAAAAGTTCACACATAACAATCTATTTAAATATAGATAATCACAATATGTATGACTTTCCAACTAGAGAAACAGTCTAAATGGCATCAATAACATACATGAAAGTCTGATTTAACTAGTTCCTGTTTTAGGAAACTTCTCTCAGTACTTTGAATACTTAAATACATACATACTAAAATAAACACAAGAGTACTTTATTTCAAAACTACTTGGATTTATGTGTCATATAAAAAATTGTCCAATGGATGAAAATGACATAATCCTTTAATGATTAAGTATATATATATATATATATATATATATATATATATATATATATATATATATATATATGAAGTACACGTTTAAGGTACTCTAACCCTAAGTTTTTATGTCATACTACTCTAACACATAATGGTACTGCATTTATTGTATCCCTTTAATCACTTTCACCACTAAGATTTTTAAAAACTTGTGATTGTTTTTCTCAATAATTTCAATTAATAATGAATTATAAAGTTAAACATGAGCTCAAGTTCAAACGACTACAACAATACAATCCTGCTTTTATTTAATAATGTATTCCTAATTATAGTAACACACATTTCCAATGATGTCCTTTTACTTGAAGAGTATTTTTTAAAGTACTTGTACTGAAGTACAGTTTTGCGGTACTTCCTGTGTTTATATCCAACACTAGACTGAGACGTGAATGTGTTCAATACGAGTTCAAAATCACTTAAATGTAATTTAATTAATGTTAAAAACATACGTTATCATTGCATCTCCTTAAAATGTGCTTTATTATAATGATTTCATTACTTCAGTGTGTTTTTTAATAAATCTGTATCACGTACAAACTGGTTGTATGTACATACATACACGTTTAAAGTCGTGTTTTATTGAGGTTTTGTGTTTATTTTGACCTAAAACGTCTCATTGTATAAATCGCATGCAGAGCGGGAGTCTTCAACTGACACGGTGACGTCGTCTTCTCTGATTGGATGATCGTACTGCTGTACCGGACCAATGAGCGACTAGGTGCTCCTTTATAATCTGAGCTTCACCGTCAGCGCGCTATCTTCTCTCTTAACCGGAACAAAATAGTTACCGTGAATCATGTCTGGAAGAGGTAAAACCGGCGGCAAGACCAGAGCGAAGGCCAAGACCAGGTCCTCCAGGGCCGGGCTCCAGTTCCCCGTGGGCCGTGTCCACAGACACTTGAGGAAGGGTAACTACGCCCAGCGTGTCGGTGCCGGAGCTCCGGTGTACTTGGCGGCGGTGCTGGAGTACCTGACCGCTGAGATCCTGGAGCTGGCCGGGAACGCTGCCCGCGACAACAAGAAGACCAGGATCATCCCCCGTCACCTGCAGCTGGCCGTCCGCAACGACGAGGAGCTCAACAAGCTGCTGGGCGGCGTGACCATCGCTCAGGGCGGCGTTCTGCCCAACATCCAGGCAGTGCTGCTGCCCAAGAAGACCGAGAAGGCCACCAAGAAGTAGAGGCCCTACTCTCATCACCCAACGGCTCTTTTAAGAGCCACCCACTACTTTCAAAGAGATACTTCCTTTTTTTTTTTTTATAAAGCTATAGTTGTATTTAAAATATTTTACCTTTCACAAAACACACTTTAACTATCGTTTTAATTACTAGTAATCTTGGTGCTTTAAAAAATAACATTAAATCACCCTCTTTTAACCAACGAAGTCAAACTAAAAGTAGACTTCATAGAGGATGATGAACTATTTGATATTGGCCTTATTCAAACCAAATGACCAGTTGGATGAGGGGTGTCAACTTTTTTTGAACTTAGGCACAAACAAAATATGAGTCGGCTGCTCACGAGAGGAAAGGTATATCGCAAAATTAATCGATTCTTTAAAATGTATATTAAAAAAATTATCAACTTTAACTGATTACAATTGTTATTTATTTGGGTTTATTAACACAAGAATACTGTGTAATATACTGCCTTGTGGCCTGAAGGAAGCTGCAGGTCAAAGGTCAGTCTGTTGGTTGAGATGGAAGAACATTGCAGACATGCTGTCGACCATTTGTGTTTTTAATCAGCTTTTGTTCAAAGTCAACAGATAAAATGTTTGCTCACATGTATGTTCAGCTTAACAGACTTATGTATTTAGTGTGGCGCCATCAGGAAACTTTTCCAAGCCTTGTGTTAGGTAGAGAAAGAAGCTGATGCTGATTTTTCAGAGAATCGTCTCACTCTTCCACTTATTAAAAAAGGTCAACAGGTGAAGTTGAAATGAATTGATAACAAACAAATATGAGTATAATAATGTATTGTACTTTAACATCACATAGTATCTTGTTAAATTACAACAACCAATAATTTAGGTGTATTTAGAGTATACTAAAAAAGTACAAAATGTAATATTAAATATTTGAGAATCAGACCATGTTGGTGACAAGAAAGGAACATGAGAAGCAAATACAAGACGTGTGAAGTTTTTTTTTCTATCATAACCGGAAATGCTGCGGAACACATGCTCAAGGAATTCTAAAAAAAGAGG
>NW_027175948.1:0-21131 GCF_023055335.1 Clinocottus analis | reverse complement strand
AATTATTAATAACAGCGTACTGCTATTATCATACACCCAGCAGCACGACCTACCTAAAAGGGGAACGCTGCAGTCTGACACGTGGAACTACAGAAAGACAGTCAGTGTTGAGGGAGGACTGTTTTGATGAGCGTACGCATGCCCCGAGTCACAACAGTCGGGGAAATACATTCGGACATATCAATGAGTCGGTCAAATGAAGCATGTCTAAATATCGGATCTCAACGCGTCAGTCGTCCAGCGCCTGGAGGAGCTTGGCCCCTGCGTGGGGGTCGTGGGCGGTTCACTGTCACTCGGGTCCCGAGGAGGTTTTACAGCCGGAGGAGCGGACAGGAGCTCTGGACGAGCAGGTACACGCACACGGACCGTGAACACTCGTTGTGTCTTTGTTTGGTTTTGACAGTTTTCGTCAGCCACGTCCCGCCACAGGTCCCGCTGTTGTAGTACAATGTGTTTTATTCAGTCACTCGTTACATGCGATACAATAAGTAAAGCCACAATTTAATATACAAAAAAGAAAGACTGAAAGGTTATAGGAAGAAGCATAATGCTTATACTGGATATTCCTTTCATAAACTCGGGCGCTTCAGTTAATTACTACTCGTTAATTCAGTAGTTAATACTTTTTAGTTAAGTATTAGTTAAGCATGTTCTGTGACCTAATCTAAAGTGTAGACTAGTTATGCCTTACAAAGCATTAATACATGCCATGATGAATTCAGTAGTTACTGCTCATTAATTCAATAGTTACACTTTACAAATGATCTTATTACTCATCTATAAGTCCTGAATACTTCATTTACACACAGGTCCGTCAATTATAAAGTATGAAACCCAAGCTTATTTATCAAGAATTAAATGTGCATGACCGTGTTAATGAAGAAGTTACTTATGAGTATGCATGTTGGAATAATGCTTTATAAATGATGAATTTATTGTTTATTCATGCTTTATTATGAACAATAGTGTGCACTTATTATAAAGTGCTACCAAACATAGTTTTTAGTAATTCTTTTGGAAACCAAAAATAAGTTGACCAATCTTACATTGTTAGGGTTGTTCCATAATTTAACTCCTACAATATAAATACATCTTCTTGTAATCCCTTTTTGTAGCTTTTTGTACAGTAAACTGACTTTACACTAAATACATTTAGTGACTTTGCTTTATCGCTGCACATTGTCTGCATTATTTTATTTTATATCAAATGATTAAATGTCAAACAATGGATTTGTGCGCTCATAGTAACTAGCATTATTCATCATACATATTGTTTGTTTTTTTGTCTGTTGAATTCATAAAGATTAGCTAGTTTACTAATGCCCCACTCTTCAAGCAAATTGAGTTCTGTTGTGCTTGAATAACCCCAGTTTTTAGGGAAAGTGTGGCCACAAGTGTTTAACAAGGTACAGGGAGGAAAGCAGCGTACCTATTGTGAGGTAATGTTGATGTTATTAACTTAGTTATGCTGTGTTGAATGAAAACTACGACCTAACTGACTTGCTTTTAGACCAGATGCAAATGTCAGATAATCTTGTGTGGATTATGGAGCCCTCGTGTACATTTAGTCACTTACGCTTCAAGTAAAAGATACATACCTGAGTGTGGTCATAACAGGACAGAGTTTGCACTGTATCTCCACCAGAGGTAGCCAGTGTACAAGACACAAGACATCAGCTTTTCACAGCCTGTGTTCAGGAACATGAAGGAACGGTCCAAATTGAACTTGATTGCACATCTTGCTCCTCCAGTGGTTTTGTAACAGTACGATCAGTAAAACGGGAAACTAGAATATGAAGATATTATTGATTTTTTCAACATTTATACATTTTTTTTATTTGGTTATTTAATGTGTCCTTTTGATATTTTGGTCCAAGCGAGTTTTACAAAATACTAACTTTGGCCGCATGTCCCATTTAAACTAGCTAGAGTGCTGTAAGAGTTCACTATAAGGATGCTGCCTAATTTTGTGCCTCTCTCGGATTCATCTCCAGATAACATTATCACTAACATTTTCTCTAATGTCTGTTTGTAACAGGTAACAAAAAGGTGCAGAAAAGTACGATCTTCATGTCAGTCGGTACTGTACTGCTTTGACCAGCAGTACAGTCAGGAGCTTGGAGACTTGTGGGCATCTACAAGGTTAATCTATTTAATTATTTATTTGTCTAAAATAGTTATTGCAGCATGCACACAGATATGGTTTCTACGTATCCTTCATCAGGGTTGCTTTTCTCCTGCAGAGCAGTGCTTCTGGACCCTCCCTCTTGGCAGTATGGGGTCATGCTCAACCGCTTCAGCGCTCTGACAGGCGTCACACAGGTCCTCCAATCACAGGGCTTTTCCACATTGCTTTGTAACGGCCCCTCAACACTGTTACAGTCCAAATACCAAGCAGTAAAAGACTCTCTGTTGCGTCCCGACTATCTCTCCAAGTGCCCTCCTCATGACTCGCATCTCCAACCGGACAGCCCCTCTCTTGCGCTCGGCCAAGACCTTCAGTCAGAGCCGTCGCGCAGCTTGTCCCATCCTACGCTACAGTGTTACATCCATCCACGTCCAGTGCGGTTCCCTTCTCAGGCTCACAGGCCGGGCCAGCTGAAGCAGTACTACCTCCTGAATGCCGCCTCCCTGCTTCCAGTGCTGGCTTTGAAAGTCAGAGATGGGGAGAGGGTTTTGGATCTGTGTTCTGCCCCCGGGGGCAAATCCATAGCCATAATGCAATGTGCCACCCCAGGTAAAACAAGCACTTTTTCAATGACTTTGCAAACTTTGATTTGATTTTTATTTTCATCATGCAAAGAGGTATAAGAAAGTGGATTTAGTGCAGTTGAAGTTAACATAAGGTTACTCTAATCTATACACTTCTTACCTTGTGTTACATCCAATTATATATATATATATATATATATATATATATATATATATATATATATATATATATATATATATATATATATATATATGGCCCAGAGGTTTTAAATGGTTTTAATGAAACAAACAAAAGAACTCAAAAAGTAGCTCTGTCTCGGACTTCTATCACAACCGGGCAGCTACCCGGTTTCACTTCCGTCGGCGAGAAGAGAAGCCTCCCTTCTCTCGTCACATCTCCTCTCTTCCCTCTCCCTGCCTTTTATAAGCCTCGCTGATGAGGAGATCAGGATCAGGTGAGACTCGTCCCACACCTGATCCTGATGCTCCTCTAACGCGTGGGTGGAGCCTTCTGGCTGAAACGTAGATGCCTGCGACACAGCTTCCCCTCAGGCTGTTACAAATATCTAAATATATATATATATATATATATATATATATATATATATATATATATATATATATATGTATATGTATGTATATGTATATATATGTATATATATATATATATATATGTATATATGTGTATATATGTGTATATATGTATATATGTATATATATGTATGTATATATGTATATATATATATATATATATATATATATATATATATATATATATATATATGTTGTATTTATATTTGAATTATTAATTTGTACACATATTAATGACTATACTTAAGATTTAAATGGATTCATGAATGACTGTTGGTAAAGGGATGTCCACTGCAGATCCCTTTTTTTTTCTTGAACGTGTTTTGCTAAAATATCTTCTTGAAGTTTAAGCTTTGCTCTTAAATATGTATTTCATGTATTCTAATTATATTTATAGTATGTGATATATTTTTTTTTCTGCAGTTAATATTCGTATGAGTCAACAAATAATGCTGCCATGCTTGTGTTCCAGCACTTCTCTGCTGTAATGAACCAGACCCTCACAGACGGAACTGGCTGGCCAAAACACTGGAGTCTTTCTTATCTCAGTCGCTCAGCAGCAGAGTGGTCGTGTCTGCACAGGATGGACGATCTTTTGGGAAAAGTGATGCAGGAACGTATGACAAGGTAAGGGGCGGTGAGAGTCATGTTAATGTCAGCATGTGGATACAGTTTGCTTCAGTGCGAGAAAAATCTGCAGAAGCAAGGAAATCAGTCTATTCAAAATAGGTACTATGAGGAGCCCGGGAGGTTTCAAAGGGCTCAAAGTGACTAAGAATGGACACAAATATGAAAGAAGGAAAGTGCAGACTAAAAAGGTCAGTAAGACACAGTGTGAACAAAGACTGAAAAGCATTAGAGTGCAAATAGACTGCTCACATTCAAGCTGTATTGTGACAAAGAGGACATATTTATTTCGAAGATTTTCAGCTGAGGTGTAAAGTTTGGTGAAAATATAACTCGTACTTTATTTTACTTTACAGACCTCTTCCAGCATTTGTCTTTTTGTCGGCTGTTGCGTTCATTGACTATTTCACTCTTCTTCTTGGATCCTTCCTGTCTCTCGCTGCCATTACGCTCTTCAGCTCTCCGACTCTGAATTGCTCCCATTTCTTTCTCTCTGTGACGCAGGTCTTAGTCGATGCTCCATGTTCTAATGACAGGAGCTGGTTGTACTGTGGCAGCCAGCAGGGGGAACAGAGACTGAAGGAAAGAGCCAGACTGCCTGCGCTTCAGGCTCAACTGCTCCGGTAATTTCAAACCCCAACATAGAAAAGTGTCTACTCAGTGTTACCCTCGTGGTACACTGCTATCTTCCTACACGTTAGTACTCATAATATGTGATATCACTATATAGAACATTACTTAAATTAAAAACAGTGCTCTGAGAGTGCAATTGCATTACGTTGGATGGCAAGGTTTACATTATGGGTCAATTCAGTACCTTCACATATATGAATGTCCGAGCAACAAAAAAACATTATGATTTCCCTGGAGGCTGTATCGCATGTGGTTCAATTGCAAAAAATATTAGTCAAAACGTACTCGTAGTCTTCACACCTAACCGACGCTGACTCAAGTGAGGTCACTCAAGATAATTTATCAGCCGTGGCACAGCTCCCACAAAAGTCCCCAGGAGACTTTGATGTGTAAAGTAGGTGGAATTATCTTCTCAAGTCCCCTTGTCATTAAGTGCAGTATTTGTCTTCTGTTTTACAGGTCTGCTCTGTCAGCCGTGCGTCCGGGGGGCGTTGTGGTCTATTCAACCTGCACTTTGTCCAGCTTTGAGAACAGTGCCGTGGTTGAGGCGGTGCTGAATGAGTGTCCTGAGGCCGAACCCGAAGACCTGTGGGAGGAGATTGCCATTCCGTTATCAACATACTTTACATTTAGGACTGCTCACCCTGGTCATGGACAGACGCCTCGCAAGCCGTCCCTGCAGCCACAGAACGGCTCCTCGTCCTCTTATCACCACGACAGACTCGGCATTTTAGTGCTTCCTCAGCCGGGCAAGACCTGGGGACCCATGTTTTTGTCTCGGATTAGAAGAAGGAAATAGTGTGCATTCTCCTGTGCGGAAAAGATATGTGGAATCAAATGGCTAAACACACACACATTTCCTTTGTGTGAACTTTGTTCCTGTATGTGTAAAGTACCTGGTATGCAACACAAACTGACAAACATACTAATTTGATATTGAGATCTTGTGTTCACAGCTTTTTCTGCTGCCCCCAAATGGCCCAAACAATCAGTAATTGCAGGATAAATTGTGTTCTTTTAGCTTTTCCAGTCCACCCTCTTTTGATGTATTATTATTTATTATTATCTTTATTGATTGTTGATGGAAACTACTGACACTGCAGATGTACAATTAGATAAAAATCGACCAACCATGTTGTTTAAGTGCTTCACATTAATAACTGTGTCCACATAGTATAACATTGATCATACTGTAAACCGAATGTGAGATTGTAATATATAAAATTAATTGACAGTGCATTCTATTAAGAGTGAGTACTTATGGTGTAAATATTATTTTCTAGTCAGAGAATGAGCGATGACATTAAAAGCACTGCAGAAACTGACATTGAGAATCCAAGCCAATCAGGTTGCATGCATTACATATTTATTGCATCTTGAATTGTGTCATCAAAAGAAGTTTCTCTCTGAACACTTATGACTAATGTTTAGTGGTTTGTTTTTAAACATCAAAGTGCTATTGCACTATTACAAATGTCAACACATGGACATCGCATAAATCATACTCGACAGGAGGCTAAAAGATTCCTGTTGGGAAGATTAGTTTAATAACCAGGAAGAGCAGTAATGATGTAATTAACACAGTTTCTCTTCTTTCATCTCTGCTGTTACCTCCTGCATTGTCCTACTTTGAATTATTTATTTTTTTAAATTATTTTTATTTGCACAACCCAATCAATAAAATAAAAATCACAACAGAGAGAGAAGTGAATATCACAGTGCAGGACGAGACATATATAATATTTAACATTTTACAAAATTACAAACATAAAATGAAAAATGCATAAGTTAGACAACAAAAGAAAAAAAAGAAAAAAAATGTTATTTCAAGTCTGTGTAGGCATGTATGTGTGTGTGCGTGCATGTGTGTAGGACATGCTTCGGGTCTCCCGAGCAGCGATCTCCCATCCTTCGTCATACCTCCCTTCTGTGTGATTCCATCTCTTACAGTGGCTCATCACCTGGGTGGACTGTTCCCGTGTCAGGCTACTATTTCATCGCAGTGCCGTAGCTTTTCATCAGGTTGTGATTGCATAGACCAGAAGCAGAAAGCTCTTTTAAAAACAGCTGTTTTTGACCCTTTTGAGCTTAACAGACTGACAAAAGCGCACTGTTAAAAAGGCAGTTGTGCGAGGTGAAAGTGCTTATTTCCTCCTCCCATATATGTATAACGCTACCGAGGCTCTGAGACACTGTCTCAGGAGTGATTGCCGGGATGGGAAAGGTGTCTTGCAGCTGTTTCAACCGACTACGCCGCATTGCCAGAGACACAAACATTTGTTTTTTATTCATATGGCTATCTCGATCGGCTGTGCTACTTTTGCTCCTCTTCTCCGTGTCTTTGAAAAGCTGCTTCAGTCTCTGATGTGAGTGCATCATTATGCCACCCGGACTTCAACACCTCTTTAAAGTAGCGTGAGGTGAAGATGAATGGGCCTTCATTGAGGTTAACCATGTTGCTGACCTTTGTGTGAACTCCGGTTTGTTGACGTTCCCCCATATTGCAGTGTTTCCTCAAGGGGAGAATCTCTAAGCAGCTTCTCCTCCACTTCAAAGAGGGAGAATGTAGGCCTGCTTTGCATAATCAGGTGGAGAACAGCTTTTTGCCAGAGAGGCAGGAATTAATTTGTGGCACCGCCAGATGTAATCATTATAACCCTCGTCATTGACAATAAAGGGAGGAGGAAGAGGTTGGATTTGTAGAACAGTGTATAGAGAATGGGATACAGTTTCCTGAATGCCAGTGGACAGGACAGCTAAGAAGGCTAATCTGGCTTTAGTTTTGCTGAACCAAAATGGCATTTTCTAACGCTCAGCTCTGTCTGGTAATGTTGCATGTGTCATTACTATTTTAGTGATGTACACCGTGATGACAACACATTAGGAGAACAAGTATGAAGTCATCTATATATCTCAGCCACATACTGAAAGTCATTTAGCAGTATGTGAAGGCTGAAAAGTGCCACTGAGCCCGATGCACTGTACAGCTCTCACTGCTCTTATGAATCCAGTTTTGTTTTCAGCAACAACACAAAAAAAAGCTTTCAAACCCACTGCACTTAGCACCAAGCAGCAGACAGCTAAAGTTAGCAAGTTAGATAGTGACTTTGTGGGCACAATATTATATATATATTGTGATCTATTCATATACAGGAAACTCATCACTGATTTAGGAAATGGATTATTTTTGGGATTCGGCCCACAATAATCACCCTGTCAATCTGACATTTCCCTCCCTGTGACGAATGTTTGACTTGAAGCGTTTGACACTCAATGTGCCAGACAGTTAACAAGTGGGTCTATAGATTTAGTACCTTTTGGGGCATCCATCACTCATATCAAACGTCATCATTTGTCAATATTCCATTAGTGGAAGTGAGAGACCAGGATTGCTGCACTTGATTGATTGTCACACTACTACTAATCTCTGGGGGGAAAATAAAGTCTGCAATGAATGAATAGTTACAGAGGTCAAGTCAAAGTGTTTGTCCACATGCACACACAAATGCAGGAGTTGTGTTAATTGGGCTGCAGTTTGCAGAATAAACGTATTACAGAACACAAGGACAAGCACACACTAAAGAGATGAACAGGCCCGCCAAGAAATCCTGAGGTTTGCTGTCTTGGAACTCTACAAGAGAGAGAAACGTATGACAGGTAGGTACAAAAAGAAAGTGCAGGTAGTGTGGCTGCATAGGCCCATAGAAATAGAGGGTCCTCCAACAAGTTGGGCAGAAAGTGGGACAATGAAAGCAATTTACATTTCCATCTCATCCCTGTGTTCAAAGAAGAACTGCATCAAATTCCTAATGGCGCCAATTAATTTGCTATACATGACCTCAAAAGGCAAATCCATCTCCATCAACGTTTTCATTTTTTGGGGTAACAAAATAATTTATAATCCATAACAAAAGTATATGCTGCTTATTCTACATAAGTGTGATGATGATAGTGTGCACTCGGGCAGGTCGTAACCACCTTACGGCACTGAATTATGAACTATGAGAAAAAACAAGCTTCTCAGGTTGTCATCTTGCCACTTGTGGCTTGATATTATTCTGATGAACTATCACAGCCAATGTGAGCCAACTCCTGAGACACTTTGGAGAAACACCATCACACCTAACTGTACATTTATGTGTAATCCAAATGCAATACTTACCAGAGAATGTTTTTGTAATGTATTCATGTGAGGACGGACTGAAATAAAATATCTTGGCAGAGGAAAATTAATTTGAGGAAAAGTGTGAGTGTAACCAAAAAACCTCTAAGATGAACAGTTCCATCTTTTTATCTGTCTGGCACAAACTGACGCAAATGCAAAATAAACTCCAAAGGAGTTGGTTTGTTTGTGTCTTTTTTAGAGCGACAGAACAAAAACCGTTGTGGTTGTACTGCAGGTGGATACTGTATAATATTGTTCAATATCACATAAGGTGGTTAATATTTCTTTCTTATATTTTTGTTAAAATGTCTTTTCCTGCAAACTTGTTTTAATACAAAAGGGACTCATGAGCAAAGGAAAAAGGCCTCGAGCAGCATGAGCACCTCAGGACTAACAGCAGTGTGGCCGCTGATGAAAGACGCCAAGAACAGATGTGTGTGGTTGTTCCTTCGTGCTGCAGCTGCGAGGAGGGAGACATCCATAACAGCTGCACGAGAAGACAAAGCACAGGCTCAACAGACTGAAGGCAGGACAGATTGCCCCCGACCGGACATCTATTCATCCTTTGAGGGAAAGACAGAATTGACCGTAAGATATAAAAACTATATAAAAGCTTTGGACAGACAGCGAAATAGGATTTGAGAGAAGACTACCTAGTGTTTTTTTTCCTCTTTAGTTTTATGTAAGTCATCACTTTTCCACAAATGAACAGAGCATTTTGATCAGTACAACTGGGAGGTATTAAGGTAATTAAGAATGTGAGTTTACACTTCCTATTGTTTAACCGGTAACTATTCCGACAGTGATTCACAATATTCACCACTTGTGACCACTGCAAAAGCAACTGAAGACCATTCGGTATTATGCAATCATGCTTACAAGAAGTAACCGTGATTTAAAGGCATGTATTGAAGACTTACAGTGTGGTTCTCCACCACATAAAATATATATTAGGAGATATTTGAGTTACTGACCTCTACTGTTCTTTACAAAATTACATTGTATAATAATATAATAACAATAACATATACATATATATATATATATATATATATATATATATATATATATATATATATTATATATATATATATATATATATATATATATATATATATATATATATATATATATATATATATATATATATATATATATGTGTGATAATCACCTGGACTCTTGTTTTATTATCGGTTAGACGTCATTGAGAAATAGCTCAAATTTTGCAGTGGATTGAGAGATATCTCTCTCAATCCAGAGCTTCTCACAAGAACGAGCTTCAGAGCTGCAGTTCAGTTGCATTTGATCCGGCCTTAAAGAAACATACACACTGGAGCCCTGTGTTAACACTTGTTTGACCTCTGTATGGATCCCTGCGGTACGTGATTTCCAAGAATAAAATGTTGGTGTACCCAGATTGAGTTGCCTCATCTCAATTTTCACTTCACTTCTGTTAAACTTCCCAACTTCAAACCGTGTTGAAGTGGACACCCCCAGAGTGAAGGAGAAGCATGAATAATAGATTCTTCAGCCAAAGGGGATAGAAAAAAGGGGAAAGGATTTCAGAGAGGGAGAGGTATGAGGGGCTGATTATAACTGATAGATTTCACACCAATCCTTTCAGTTTTAAACTTCATGAAACAATATTAGTGGGGGACGTTATTCAAGCCATCAAGTGAACAGTGGTTCCTCAAATTAGTAACATGCTCTCAGAGCATTACAGAAATAACGAGGTAATTTAGAAATAATGGAGCACCCTGGAGTCTACCTTTAAAATGCTATTCATCACATTTTATGTAAGCACTTAAATAATACATTTAGTATTCATATTTAGCAGGTCATAGGGTAATATGAGCAGCTGTTAGGCATTGCAGGATGCCATCTCTCTCCCCTCATTTTTATTCACACCATTTTGTTCTATTTTGATAAAAGCTTGAGCAGTTTGCCTTTGAAATCGTGTACGAATAAAATGACACTGAATCCTTGTGCTTCAGTAATAAACTGATTGTGCTACTTTGGCAAGGTCGATCTGTCACGGGGATACAGTTTGGTATTTGTTTTCCTACAAAACAATATGACTTGCTTTAGACTTTCCAAAAAGTGTTGTCTGACATGTTAGAAAACTGCACTCGGAGTCACAGTGAGATTTTACCACGTTCACCTTATGAATTTAGCATGTTAGCATGCTAACATTTGCTGTTCGGCTGAAGGGAATTTCTTAGGTCTTTCAGATTTGGCACGGATTAAAATATTGACCCCATCGTGGCATCAGATGAAATGCCAGAGGATCACATTGGTTTTTTTAGAGTTCATCCTGCAGAGGGACATGAATGACAATTCATCTAATCGTCATTGAGATAGTTAAGTCTGGGCCAAAGCGAACCGACCGACCACCCGACTGACATCGCCACTGATAGAGCCATGCTGTGGTCATTGGTGCAACGGAGTGCTGCTTCCCACTGCAGGCTGATTTCCAATTAAAATGACTCAGTAGTCAGTGTGCTGACCAGACAGGTTGAATGCATGCCTTGTTACAAGGGTTTCACAAGGCATACAGGAGGTGAGGCCGAGGCCAATGCAGCACATAATCTGAAGTCCCGCAATAAGGCAAGTGGCAGAAGGGAAACGTCTCCGATTTATCCTCCCTGTTGATTCTTTCTTTACCTGCCTCCCTGTCTCCTCTGTGCCTTCACAACTTACTATTCTCTCTGTCTCCTTGTCGCTGGATGACTTTCTCCTCTTCCTTTCCTTTGTGTCTATCTGGCTTTCTGTCTCTAACCCCCCCTCCTTCTCTCTCTCTCTCTCTCTCTCTCTCTCTCTCTCTCTCTCTCTCTCTCTCTCTCTCTCTGAGGCAGCCTTTGATCTTGCCAGCCCTTGCGCACAGGTAGACAGTGATGCTGTATAGCTTTTCTCTGCCTATTAATGTCTTAACTCTTGCTCTGCCTTTTGCAGGAGGCCTACCGAGACATCATTTCCCCTCACTACACGGCCCGGACACCCTTAATCACAATCATACTACTGTGTGTGTGTGTGTTTGTGTGTGTGTGTGTGTGTGTGTGTGTGTGTGTGTGTGTGAGGAATAAGATAAATTTAAATGTGCGTGAAAGTGAGGAGCAGGTTTAAAATCCATATAAGCTAAAATAAATGCTGTGATAATAATAGCACCTAAGTGTCATTCTGACAAACGCACCAACATGTAACCTGCTGTTTGTTTCTATAAGTAAGACACACTCACTCTGGCCTTTTGTGATCTGATGCAAATCATTAGTTTGTGGGATAATAAAATAAGATAAAATAAAATGAGACCGAAATGAAAAATGTTAAAGGACATAATATAACTTCATACAATAAGAGCTTCACCTAAGCTGTCGGATACATTAATATAAGAAGGTATCAGAAATATCACAGTGAAGTCAGCCTGTATATTTCCTCCTAGACTTTGCATCATCAAGGCGTCATTATGTGATCGTAGATTCTGAATCATTTATCATTCCAGGAAAATGGGAAAAAAATTAAATGTCTCTGTCAATAAAGTAAACTGGTAAATTAAGATAAATATCCATTTGCTGGGGGCCAAGATTGCTTTTCCGGTGTCACACAAAAATAATGATCTCAAGAGAGCGCAATCCTCACAGTTAGAGATTTACTGAAACAGAAATGGTTCTCAGCCACACTGACATGTTTACCCTCACCCAAAAAAGAGAGATAAGCACCTTGGATATGGTTATATTTCTTCAAACAATGAACCAGAAGATGAGCTGTTTTATTTTTTACAGATCCCAAAGTCTTCATGTTCAGAGACTGAAGTCAATTCTTGATATTTAATCAATAAATCTCTTTAACTCCAAAACGCACATTAATTAAAACCCAATCAAGAACGTGTCGCTAATCTTAGTCCAAACATAAAAAGTTCCAACTTCTAAATTTAACCATCTGAACGAATTTACCTACACATAGATTTTCAATTAACATAACCTCAGCACCAACATTGGTTTTATTTAATCATGACCACAATCTTCCTGAAGCTTGGCCAAGTGATTATAGTTGACTAACGTCAGCCACTATGAACAATGAGCTATTGAACAAATAACTAATTTTACAAAGCAGTTAGTCGTAAGATATTTCAAACATGCTTCGTGACTGATCGTAGCATCATTGTGTTTTCTCAAAAAGGTTTTTCTCTCGTATAAGTTACAGATGAACAGCATTCAGAGCAGGTACGCTTGCTTTGCTCTCATATCTCTCTGTGAACCAATCTTACGTCAGTCTTTCTCGCCTCCACTTCTCTGTCTATTCATCTTTCTCTCTTGCCCAGAGTGATGGCTCTATTACCATTCCTCACAGTCGGGCTTCAAAAGTGACCAAAAATGCAGCAGGATTTCTCGACCATGCTAAAAAATGTATTATTAATTTCCCCCCTTTCAGTAGTGAGTTGTGACACCTGTAATATGAAAGGTTTCTGGACTGCAGTTGAGCTTTGGAACAATTCAGTGAACTCAATACAGAAGAGGGTAAAAAGTACTGAACGAATGTATGAGTGAATCATGTCATAAACTCTGCTTCCTATAATGAACTGCTATGAACGATGCAGTAAGTTTTGTATTTAAATATCTTTTCAGATGGTTTCAATTGTAAAAAATGATGGAAAGTCATTTTTCATGCATCTATTTTCCAGCTGCACATCCTTCCTCTGCATCTGTTCCCCATTTCTTAAGCCCCCCCCCCCTTCCTCCCAGCCCTCACCCCCGCCCTAATCCTCTCTTTCTCTAAGTGCTAGCTCCAAGCCCCGAGCCTCGGGGATCCACACGACTTGATTGTGTTTTGATGTTCTTGTGAAACTTACAAGTGCACTCAGCACTCAAGACCCATAACATACATTTTCAAGACCGTTCACCCAGAGGAAATAAGACGGAGTAGAAGGAAGAGTATTTACTATTACCGCTGTCAGTGTGTTGTATACATTCACAGCGGCATATTATGCCCACAAAATCCTGTATTTTTTTTACATGTGAGGGCAAAAAATAAACATCAATTATATCGACTTGGATGTATTTATAAATCCATAAATCCTTTTCTCTTGACCTGACTATTCTGTTGTATGCTACTGTATTTTCTGTCTGGTTATCCCATTATTTTAATATAGATTTTGGTGTCTCTGTTTTATTTTTATTACTTGTATGTTTGTGCAGTGCAAACTAGTGCATTACTAGTGTAATTATTAACCAACATCAAATTTGACAGACACAAGGTTAAAAAAACAACACTCGATTACTTGATTCTTCAAATGTTACTCTTCATCTCTAAAAATCTCTAAAATCGTACATCTTAACTGGGATATTTTGATGAGTTGTGTTTGATTTCAGTCAAAAAATGATCAAGGTGTGCAATGTGTAAACTACTGGTGGTGACTCCACCTTTAGTCAGGGTAGTGTTGGGAGATGACACCAAACTCAAAGAATGACTCAAAAGAAGAGAGGGAAGAAGTGTCAATCAAGGACAGGTGGTACACGCCCACACAGTTCTGAGTGGCAGTACAGAAGTGAAAACCCCTTGGAGGATAAAGAGTACGAAGGGTCTTTATACTTAGTATCGCCTCACAAAAGCAGCCAGGGCAACCACTTAATAACACCTATAAGTATCATGTTTTATTATAACATTGCCTCAAATATTGAACACAATTCATGAACAATTAATCATTAATGAAACTAAAACAATTAACCTCATGTTGAGTCAAATATTAAAGCAAAGCAAGATTTAAAGACGTATTTTTAAGCTGGTGCTGAACTGATTTAACTGTGAATATGGCCAAAAGTAAGGTATTTTTTATTGTATTATGTATTAATTAATTTGGAGATTCCTCTCTATGTAGACGCACATGATGCTAGGATTTATATATATATATATATATATATATATATATATATATATATATATATATATATATATATATAAATATATTTCTTCTTTTTTTTATTTCCTCACAAAGCCGCTTCGTATCATTCAGATGTAAATATGTATTAGTTAACATTTAGTCAAAAAAAGAGCTGTACAAGCTGAAGCAAAGTTTTGAAAGATGTTTTTTGTTCGTTCAGGCATTTAGACTTTAGTCTGAACACAAGGGTCACTAGTAGAATAACGGTGGTTGTTCTCATTTAGTGGCCAAGTAAATCATGACATCATGGACTGTAGCAGAACCAAGAAACCTAAGAAACTAAATGGAAAGTGTTTCCTATGTTAAAATGTAAAAATATCAGTGAAAAAGGCACTGCTAACCATTGCTCCCACACTACCTTAAATATTGACTGATGTCCAATTTAAGTGTTATATAAACCAGAATGTACTCATTTAATTTAATGGATAGCTTCACATGGTTGTCCCATATGTGCAGAATGCTAAAAGGGATGTAAGTCGCTGGGATGTCTCCTCTGTCCACATAGATGCTGAAGCAATCTCAATTCTAGAAACGTGGGACAAATCCACAATCCTTGTTCTGTGTAAAAATGACTTCTAAAGTTCAGCTGAATCTAATTTTAGGCTTCAGCAGACTGAGTTGGACAAACCAATTGAGTATCTTCCAAAGTTGTCCACAATGGTGCACAGACTCAACTTATGCTGAGAAGAGACAGCGGTAGTGTTTATGTTTTTATATTTCTCTTTCCTGGAGGTGAATCACAGAGATGTGACAGGTGGTGGTTGGCAAGCATATTAAAGCTGGACTGAATGAGGTCTTTTTTTCTTCACCCTGAAATCAATAAGTACCATATTTGAGGAATAAGGGTTTGGAAATTCAATATAGTTATATTTAATACATCTTGTAATAGAGCTACTTTAAATGACTCCTTGGGAATTCAATAAAGCTATTTACACTTAACACTGTTATATGTAAATCAAACCGTAGAATAGATTGTGTGAGATTGGAAATGCGAAACAATCGTTGATGTCCTGCATGTGCACTTGTTTTCTTGTTAACAAGCTATAAGCAAGAAAGAGAATCAGGCTGAACATTAAGTGAACCACAAACCGTGGACCAAAAATGAATGTTTAATTCTCTCAAGTCTCAGGGGGTCGTTTTCTTTGAACTGTTGTGGCTAATTTCATGCTACACACGGACACCCACACAGACAAGTTCTACATAACAGTAAGTTCATATGATTATAGTTATGCACAAACGATAATTTGTAAGCAGTATAGGAGCAGCATTGGCAGACCATTGCTTATTTTTCTTTAGCATTTTCGTTACCATTTTGTATTACTTCCTGAACTGATACATATACATGAATGTCAGATTGCTTTTTAATTAATGGCAGTTGAAATATGCTAACCAGCACAGAAACAAGAACGTCAACGCCTTGGGGGTGACAACAAACTGTAGGTCTAAGTGTGAAAACATAAACAGACAGTCTTTTGTGTTGTTGCTTCTGTGCCACATTCATTATGCAGAGCTAGTTTAAATGAATAATGCAGGTGCCTAAATGGTTCTACAGAAGTAGTTCAATTATCATCATGAATTATAAATGTATTATTAAAAGGTGGTTGGAGATGTTGACAGTGAGACTGTGCACAATCACTTTGACAAGGATTGTACGTTTGTAACTCTTCTTCAACAAAACCTACCAATCATAAAAACACCAGGCAGAGCGAAACCATTTCACAGGGATGGACGGGAAAGAAAAAAAAAAATCACACTTGTTCAAGGCAACTGATGCATCTTGAGTTGTGTACAGTCAGGAGTAGCTCAAATGAGCTCAGGAACAAAATGTAACATAGTGTGAAGAATCTGAGTCATCAGCATGTCTAAACAAACACAACTCACATATCTTGTGAAAAAGTGTTTCATTTTAAATTCCCAACTGTTCCTCTCTGAAATAAAAGGTCAATCTTATTCTCCTTCATACCACTTCAGCTTCCTTCGCCCCTTCTCCCCAGTCAAGTTTTATCCACTTGCCTGTCCAAGAAAATTAGAGGCGATTTTCAATTATTAATGGGCTTTGAGATCCAAATGAAGCTTTAATAGACACACGTCAGCATTCCACATCATCCGTACATCCATTTTGCATATCATACCCTGCTTAGTGCATTCAGCGTCAGGAGTGTAATGGAGCCTTTCCCAGCATGCATTTGTTAAAAGGCAGGGAAAACCCATGTCAGGCCAAAGCCAGGTCAATATCCACAAGCTTTATTTTCTTTCCTCTCTTCACATTACCTCACCACAGCCTTTGAAAAACTACCAGAGTGTACCTGCCCCAACTAAACGGTGCAGGGAATGAGAAATCCAGTGAGACCAAAAATGACCAAAGATTTGCTTTTCTGCAAAAACAAAGCTGAACCAATCTTAGCTGTGTTTTTCCTTTACCATATGATTAGCCAAATACAGTGTGTATTAGCACTTCATTTTTCAGCTTAATTTGTTATCTTATATCTGCATTTCAGGCAATTAACAGATCAACTAGTTAATGGAATGTGAAAAGGTCAAAGTCTTCAAAATAAAGAGGGGATGTAAAAAAGAAGAAGTGCAAGTTGTTTATTTTTTTCAAGGACGGATTTGTAGTTAGTTGAATGTCTTTTCAAAAGACATGTGTGGCACATGTCTTGTGAAATTTTTTTATAATGTTATTGTTATTCACAAATATGTATTATGTACATGTATTATAATTATTTTTTTTAGCTTATTTTCTCATTGCACTGTGCCTTCATCTGTTCCTCTGCTCCTTCAGGCCTCTTGTATGGCTTATTGGGACCTGTTGAACAGCATTTTTATCCAATCACATTTCATTTTCGGCGTAAGAGCAGCCTGGTTAAAATACATGAAACAGTCTTCAAGAAGGTCTGGACATGTGATTGGTCACAAGGCCCATGTGACCATTAACATGCGCTGTGATTGGTCAGTGCAGCTAGCATCGAACCTAGAAACTAGAACCTTGAGGACATTCTGATGACCCCTTTCCCACAGAGGGTCATGTGCATCTGGTGAGTGAAATGCTGATTATGTTACTGTTTTTTTTTCGACTGTATGAACGCGCCTTGTATTGAGTGAGTCGGTCTGTGACAGTAACTCCCGGGACACTTTTTTCCCCCAGTCCGCCCGTGATGTGGACGATACGGCAGTCACAGAAGGCCAAGGTCTGAAATGCACGGCCCGCCACTGCTGAAAGGTAATGAGGTGGGAGATCTAGAGATGAAGTAGCTGGCAGGATGTAAGAAGATCGGGTCCAATGAGCCTCCAACCAGTAATGCGATCAATGAGCCTAATAATTAGAAGATGTATTAAGTTGAGTACAAACGGACAGAGATAAAGAGATATAACTTGATGAAAATGAATAAAACGTGTTTTGTAAGAAACAAGGCTAGGAGTCTCAGAGACTCTGTGAGAATGTACTTTGGCAATGTGGTGCGTTGAACTAAATGCTAATGCAACCTACATGTTCACAATGGCTGCTAACATGCAGACGTTGCATGTACACCATCTTACATGTGATTATTAGCATGCTTCCATTTTGGTAATTAGCACTAAAGCGGCTTATGTAAATGTCATTAATTTAGCAGGTATTAAGTCATAAACAAAATGATTGCACATGTTTTACAGATCATCTCGAGGTGGATCTTAATGCATATTCTAATGTCCGTGGCACAATGATTGTCGAGACATTTCCCTATAACAACTAAAAATGTCGACCTTACTAGCGAAAGTAAAAGTGAGTCATAAGGCTAAGGGCCATACTCCGGGGACGATGATTATCTGTACAAAATGTCATGACCCTTCAAAAGTTTTTGCAAACTAGAAGACAAGGATAAGGGAGAGTAATGATATGTAAGATGACAGAGGGAAGAGAGGTCTCCAAGAGAGAATAAAAAACAAGATGTTGAAGGGGAGAGAAAACACCCTGTCACTCTGAAGTTTAATGTTCACCAAATGTTTTAGGAAAGTGCTTGCAAATCACATTTTATTCAATAATATGATAGTTTGCTTCGTTCTGATTGTGACACTACTTTTTTTCAGATGAGAAAAACAAAGCTCAATGAATGCAAATAATTTACCAATCCTGCATTATCTGCCTTGCATCACAAGGTCTGAGAAAATATTGTGATATGAAGTCGTAAAGTCCTTTGCTTGAGCTGAGCACTCTGTGGGAAGATCTAGCTCGCTGAGAGTTTGCCGTGCTGGCTGTCTTTGTGGTCAGCGAGAGGGCAGCAGATACTTGGGTCTCACTGATTCATCTAATCAAACTTAGCTCAGGTCATGCGAAAATTATAAAATAAAAAACTGATATGGGAACTATCAAGTATTTTATTGTTTTCATAGTGAGCTTTGGGTGGGAATACACAGACTTACATCGTTATACAGGCCGCTGATCCAAGTAAACTGACTTCGATACAAAAATCCAACATAGACCGACACTGTTATGAAATGCAGTCGTGTCATATCGTATGTTAGTATGCATTATCGATAGTTCCCTCAAATGACATTGTGTGCGGACCTGTAGTTATAAAACACTTGTGAAGGGCATGAAGCCTCTTACATCCCTAAATCACTCAGAGGATCCAACATCCCACTGGGCCTCTTAGACACAGCTTCAGTCCAATTCCTAAACCACACATCTGGGCTCCCAGATGTGTGGGACAAACAAACATATTAACAAGATGTTAATGCTGACCTTTTTTGCTTTTGACTAAACGGAAACCTCTCCTTGAGGGAAATAAAGTTGATCAATCAAACACTACACGCTTGCAAAATAGCAGAACGAGCCTAGAATGTATATTTGACTTAACATACACACAACTTCATTTTCATGAGGCCTATTTTCCATTTTGCTCCATTTTATACCGATGAAGTTGTGGTTAATAACCACAGTAGAGGTGGGCTTAGTCCACTAGACTTTAATTGTAACGTTAAGATTCAAACGGCTTTGAGGCTAGATAACGCTAGAGAACGAGTTCTACAAGCATATTAACTATGATGCATTCTGGGAAGAATGAATGCCTGTGGAAATTATAACTCTCAGATGCTTTGTGACTCAGAATGAAGTTAAAATAAAATGGAATTTAAGCCCTGAAATTAAATATATAATCAAAACAAAGGAAGGGCAAGTGTAATTTGAACTTTGGCTGGAATTGAAAAATAGGTAGGATGAAATACCAATAATAAAACACGTTGATGATCAAAGGAGTCCATGTGAACCCCAACAACCGGACAGGACTGTACAGGCACAGCTTTTGAGCTCAATGCTCAGTTTAGCAGGTTAGCATGCTAACATTAGCTTATTAGCACATAAATGCAAAGCACAGCTGTGAATGTCGGCAGACCGAAGAGGTGGACAGTTGAGAAAATCTGGTCTTCAGGGAACCCTCATGGCTCCTTGGACTTAAAGCCGTCTCTCACAGTATGTCACATGTATTTTCCTGTCTGCACATTTTAAAAGAATTCATGCATCGTACATTTCAGAATCACTCAGTTCATATTGAATTTGCCTCTCTAAATGTGTTGTAATTCCTGTACACAATGATTTTTCATGTGATGAACAGGGCCAGTCAGTGACAAGCTTAACCTAACTTATTATCTCCCTTTCACACACACACACCTTCTAAATGACAGTACCGTCTTTCTAATTTTCTATCAATTCCCTTCCCACTTTTTCTTTAATCATAGTCAATTAAATACAATTAGGTGTCTCTCTCTTTCTCTGTCTGCTTCCAAAAACCTCACTTCCCCGTCCTTCTCTCCTTATTAAGCACTTCTTCTTCTTCTTCTTCTTCTTCTTCTTCTTCTTCTTCTTCTTCTTCTTCTTCTTCTTCTTCTTCTTCTTCTTCTTCTTGTCCTCACTCTTCTGCATGACCAGGTCTATGTCAGCCCTTAATTGTGTTTTGATGTTCTTCCAGACCTGCAATCGAGCTCCACTCTCGCCAGCCAAAACAGAACAGACATTTGTCAATGCACAGGCACCACGAGATTCACCACTCTCTCTCCCACATTTTGCCTTCCATGCAACTCTTTCATCCTGCCTTTCTTCTGTCCTACTTTTATACTGAGTTTCCTTGTCTGTCTGTCTGTCTGTCTGTCTGTCTGTCTGTCTGTCTATCTGTCTGTCTGTCTGTCTGTCTGTCTGTCTATCTATCTGTCTATCTATCTATCTATCTATCTATCTATCTATCTGTCTGTCTATCTATCCGAGAAGAGTTCAGAGAGTGTGCAATGGAGCAGTAACATCAAGGAAGAGACCAAAGACCTCCTTTCCCCTTAGGGGCCCATGCCACATGTAATCACTGTTACTGTAACACACACACACACACACACACACACACACACACACACACACACACACACACACACACACACACACATACACACAGATAGTTAGTCTGTCCTAACACTGAACTAAACCCAGCACGGAGAGCAAATGTTTGTGCT
>NW_027175947.1:0-21154 GCF_023055335.1 Clinocottus analis | reverse complement strand
CTCACCAGGGGTTCGGCCATGATGATGCGAATCTTGCGTTCGGAGAGCAAGGTGAAGTTGGCAAACAAGCTTTTGAGGACGAACTCGCCCGGCTTACTCTCAGGGTCCACGTTGACGGGCGCCATGACGACAGGACCCTTCCTCTCTCCCAAGGTTCCAGTGACTGGCGGGAGGGGCGGCTTCAGTCCCACTGGAGAGGCTGCGGGGAGTCAGGAAGCACCAGCGAGTTAGAGACAGGTAAAATACTGTATAATAAATCACCCCGGGCCAGATCCTCCGTCAATTAAATCATCAGCATCAATAACCCTAGCACCGCTTTCACTGTACACTGTATTTACACACTTCATATACTTTGCATTTTTCTTATTTAATTTTCTTAAATTTCTTACACGCAACTCTGCTTGCTGCTGTCCCAACCAAATGTTCCCTTGGGGATAAATGATGTATATGTCCTATGTCACCCTAAGACACTGTTATTGTTCTTTGTCTTACTTTTATTTGGAGCATAATCATGCGCTTACATTTTGGAACCACTGTTGTCATTGTTTGGAGGTTGGGGATCAACTTTTTTAACCATTGTTTTTGCCTTTATTTGTTCACATTGTAACAAACTGGCAGCGCTAATTATGCCCAATTATGTAATGGCGGTTCCTGCTTGCCATGTATCCATGAATGAAGAGTCAATTATCACTGGAGTTCTTTCAAAGTGAGAAAACTCAATCAGATTTATGAATGTTTATTTGAAACTGACATTGGAGATGATATCCTCAGAATGGGTGTCACACTCAATTTAAAAACGTGTATATATGTCTGTTAGGACGTTAAGAAGGCTACAAATCTTTAGGTTAAGAGTTTTAAACACACAACCGCTTCTGCAGCTCCAACTGCTCCTATACAAACTCCTGTTATCTTCATCAAAAGAACCTCCTGACACTATACAGCTGAGTCACAGATCCTCATGCTCACTCTCCAGCCTCTCGTCGCAATGAACCTCATTCTTGGATGAAAAGAATTTGTCGACGTCAGAAAATCAATTCATCATTTTTTTTCGGTTAAAGTTAAAATTCCTGTCATGACAGATTTGTGTTGAATGTGCTTCAAGTTTGACAGGCACCGCCTTCCACACACACACACACACACACACACACACACACACACACACACACACACACACACACACACACACACACACACACACACACACACACACACACACACACACACACACACACACACAGGGCAGTTCATGTTTTCGTTCCTCCCTTCTGATTACATCATTAGAAAGACTGGGCACTATTAATTCTCGCCAGACGTAATGATAAACATTCACGGAAAGATAGATAGGGAGTGGCTGAAGTCTCAGAGATTTAAGTGAGAGACAGACGGACGGAGAGCTATCAGGATGGAGGGCATTTCCTGTCACGCATCTCGAGGAATATTGTCATCCCCTTAAAAATAGAACGAGCTCATCACTGTAAGAAATGGCGTTGGTGGCTATAGGACAAGAGCTTAGGCAAGACTTTTTTTAAATTGTGCATCCACTTCGGATTATTATTAATCATGTCAACCAATACAGTTTACGAAAACACAAACTCACACGAAGCCTACAACAGTAAGTTTAATTCCCTGAACATCCTGAGAAGAACAAGGTGCATGAAACACTTCTCTCCGTAAGGTGAAACAAAGCATTAGTTTCCCAGAGCAAGAATTGGCTAAAGTGTGTGAGTTACCAGTGTCAGTGTCAGGTCTAACTTGACCACATGACCTAGCCTCACACGAGAGGTGAAATGTAAACACTTATTCCCGGACAGAACAGGTCCCCCAGGCCTCATAGACCCATTTGTGTGTAAGATGAACACTAAAATGAGGCAAACATGCGTGCGTGCACAGGAACACACGCCCCTGCAAGCTTACCAAGGCCCTTGATGAAGCTGATCACACTAGCCCTGCTCCATCTATTTGGCACTTCCATGGTGCAGACAGTCGAAAAGATAAGGATACAGTGGGTAAAATTGGCTGGAACAGTGGAATGGAGGAGGGATGGGAAAGGATAGGAAATTGAGGAGGGGTAGCTGCGCCTAAAAGGTGTAAAATTGAGCTCCCATGATTGACAAGTCAAATAAATTCCTTGTGGAGTGAGCACAGGAGAAAGTTGTCTTTAATATCCAACTATTCCACCATGACAGAAAATACAGAATATTGTCTGGCTTTGGCACAGGGCAGGTTCAACCAAAGCTAAAAGTGTCAAGCTCCATCCTTCAGAAAATGATAGGCAGGTAAAGTGAAAGACGTGTGCCTGGGGCGATAAAGAAAACTGTCATGGCAGCTGTAGTCCACAGTACCTCCAAATGAAACAGGAAGATATGCAACATCCAAAGACCGGGAGAGCCATTGCTGGGCTAAAACGGCCCAAGTGAAGACAACTTGACGCCTCAGAGCTGCAAGTGTTGCAATCACGGAGGAAGAGATGACGCCAAAGTGCCTTCTCGAAATAGCAGAAGAGACGACCAACTCCGTCATGAGTGAACTCTACCAACGAGGATCTAGAAATATTCCACTGCACTGCTCCAGCAGAGGCTTGGGAAGATCAGAGGCTGCGCAGGGCCCCATGCTTGAGAACTGCATGAGCTTAACTATCAGTTTCAACTTCAGCTTCTGCTGCGACTCCGGCCTGCCTTCGCTTCATTGTACGACGGCTCCCGTGACTTTGGAATCCTTGCATTGGAGCGTTGTGTTGCAATAAAGTGTGTCTTTCAAAGTGGTTTTGTGGCTGCCCTTTAGTTGTCAGCAGCAGTTAAGCAAAGTCTGCTTCTTGTGGAGATCTGACCAGAAGAGTTGGGTTGGAATTTCAACACTGCCCCGAGAGAGAGACGAGGGGCGGAGGGAGGCGCTATATTTAGACCACTGGAGGTCACTCTCTTACATACCCACCACTCCCACTGACCCCTACAAGTGCACACACACGCAAACACAGACACACTCACAAAAACACACACATACACATGTACGCAATCATTTTCTGAGGAACACAGTGACAAATCAGGAAAACTAAGTAATGTGATTAAACTAAAATGGAAATGGGACTGATCTAATTCAGAGAATATCAGGTTGACTCTAAACAGAGATAATCCGGTAAGGCGTCTATGTGACATAATTTAAGACGTGAATGCGCGTGTGCGCCTCGGGGAGAAGAAATGAGAGTAGGAAGATGTAACGTGACCGATAAAGCTGTTGATATTGCACACCCAGGACTTCCCAGGACTCTCGTAGACATTTGTATGACTCAGCATTTCAAAAGATTAATCAGCAGTAATCTGCCATGTCATTACAATTTAAACTTGATTTAATTACATTTTATATCCTAAAAGGTTTATTTCATACCGAGATGTCAAAAAGAAAGATGAGAAAGAAGCAGATAGAGAGCAGAGATGGGGAGGATGTCGTAGACCTGCAACACTGACCGGTAGTCAATTAATCAATGTACAAAATATGTATCAGCAACTATTTGGATAATAAAAAATAACGCTCCTTTGTACCAGCTTCTCAAAGTGAGGTTTGAATGCTTTTCTTTGTCATACACGACAGTAGGGATGTAGTAGAATATGGATGCACTTGAATATCTTAATATTATTATGATGCTGTGTGGATTTTAAAAATCACAGTCCCTAAACATCCAACATCATAGCACTACGTTTTAGTGCAATTTGATCCACTGTGTGCCACAGATCTTTGTTACTATCCCACAATCACATTTTTTTTAAAACTATTCATGAAAAAATTATAGTGACAAATGCAAATGCAGATTTGATGCATATGGCGGTGTGCTCTTTATAGATGAAAATATTTGATTTTATGAATCGCAAGATTTTGCCTTGCTCACAGTCTCGCTAAATATTTAATTGTAATCCTTGAATATGTATCATATCGCTGGATTCTTACCAATACATAACCCTAAACAAAAAGGTAAAATAAATACATTTGGGGTTTGAGGTGGTTGGACACAAGATGAAAAATGTAACCACTTTCCAGACAAAAAAGCATAAACCAAAGCTAAAATAATTTGTAAATTAATTGATAACGTAAATACTTACTTCTCACTAGAAGAGAGACTACTTCTCATCTAGACCTCCATCCATCATGTCACACCAACTAACAAGCATACTGAAGTGATGAATCAGGACAGACATGTACACACAAACACCACCTGACTCATCAAGAACACAGCTTTCGAACTTATGTCATCACAGAGGTTTGAATCAAGACCCCAGGATATTAGTCTGGGTTGGTAAGCATCGTAACAAGTTTTCTAGGCTTGTAAAAGGATCAATCATTCTCGCATAGCTTGTATAGTTTGTTGGCAGCACAATGAGTCATTTTAAAAAGCACAGGCAATTACCACAAACACACCGACTGCCCCCGACAAGACCGAACAGAACCAAACCTGAATGTTGCAGAGGTAGCTCACAAATACTGAAAATGCATTTGATAAATGTATTCTGGCATTTTCATGGTGTTACTGTAGGTCCTTTAGTCGGTCAGTTATGGCACCTTTAACTACAACAAAGGTAAACAAATACGCTTGAACACAAGTTTATTTAAATATACAAAGTGAAAATGTGACATATAGCTAAAAATAAGAATAATTTTAACATTATTTTAACTTGATGAGGTCAGCTATTTATCTAGCAATTTCCTTCGATAAGTAACTCATGTTGGAAACACAAACCTAACATGAACCTATCAGGCCTGTTTTTTGCCTTTCAAGCCTTCTGACTGCATTCATCATCATGACCTTGGGGCAGACAAACCCATAAGCGACTGAATTAGGTCCTATAGCTGAAAGAAGCCAGACCTTAAATGAGGAAACGCATACACCATCTCCTCAAGGTTCCTGTAATTTCTTTTTTTTTAATGATATCACATAAATGGCTGACGGGGGATCCATCGACGCATCCTCTGCAATTCATCTGTAATCCTTAAACCAACATAACCCCCTGCTGACAGTAACCTTCAGCACACGCCTAAACAGCTTCCCTGCCGACCACTCACACAATACCAATTATATGGCGTCTGATGGAGGGGGACACATACGACACAAAGATCATTTAGCAAATATTGCACATTGAAAGGCATCTATCACTTTTAGACGTCTCACAGAAAGGTCCCAACACAAAAGCAGTGTCCCAGTCAACACAAACAAATGACAATGACAGGAAAGCCTACAGTCTGAAGAAAAGAAACATAAAAAGGGAAACTACAGGCTGCATGGTCACAACTATATTAGAGCCCCAGTGGTAAAACAGCTGTGCTTTTTACTTAATGTCCCGGCTCATAAGCCTATTGCTGAAAGTGGTGAAAGTACAGCATGTCCAGTTGGCGATAGTCAGGGATGATGTTGTTGTTGAGCATTCATCCCCGACTAGCTCAGCGTGACATACAGTAGCTTCACTTTCTGTTTAGTAAACACTCACCCACTGACTGACTGGAGGACTGATTAAGATGATTTTACTTGTTTGTCTACAGCACACGTAAGCTTGACAGAATAATAAAACATGTAAACATGATCCTGTGTATTTAACTTTTAGTGCCGGGCACGAAGATTAGAAGAAATTCAGAGACTGACTTCTGCTTTTACAGAATAATATGCTGTACAATTCAGAGTAAACTAATTTACACTCAAAACAAACCCTGGAGCTGTTTTCTCTCCCTTCCATTATTCCATTACGTAACATTGCCAGATATTGACAGTGTGGATCATGCTGCATGCTGCCTGTTTTTCAGTCTCATCCACTAACACAGATCAACAAAACAAAATATGCGTAGCTGGAACACTGCAGGATCTACTGACTGCTAGTCGTCGCGCATCACACATTTGTTTGGCACACCGGCATCAACAACTGATGTGGTAGCTGTACTGTACTCACTGCCTCCTAAGGACTTGAGCAGAGACTTGATGCTGATGTCAAAGAAGCCCGAATCCTGCTGGCTGGTCGCCATGGCTGCAGAGGCTATGTCGCCACGGTGACAGACAGCAGAGGGAGGACCGGACGGCAGGATGAGGCGTTGCGGACAGAGCAAGTGAGAGAAAGAGGAGTGCGCTCTGAGAGAGAAAGACTGGGATGCGGGTGGGCAGCCAGCGATGCGGATGTTGCGGCTGTCTGTTGCTGAGTGTGTGTGTGTGTGTGTGTGTGTGCCTTTGTACGTGCGCATGTGCACAAAACAGAGTGTGTGTGTGTCAAAGAGATAGAATAAGAGAACGGCAATCAGCCTCGCCTGCGCTCTGTATTGCTATCTTGCTGGCTAACACTCCCCATCCCCTCTCTGTTTTGCTCTCTCAGGACAGTGATACACAGATGTTGGTAGATGCCAGCAGCCAATCCTCTTAGAGGAAAGACACAGAGAGAGGGAGGGAAACGGAGGGAGGGAGAGAGAGACAGAGAGAAAGAGAGAGAGAGAGAGAGAGAGAGAGAGAGAGAGAGAGAGAGAGAGAGAGAGAGAGAGAGAGAGAGAGAGGATGGATGCAATAACGTACAGTAGATGGTACTGCACAGGGGGGAATGTGGGGAGGAGTGAGGGACAATGATGAGACAGTGGGAGGAGGGATGCTGGAGAAATTAAGATGAGAGAAACAAAAGAGACATAAATCGAGTGTTTCCGTTCTGCCTTGCAATTAGTGATCACCAATCATTGATAAGCAGTCCGTATCAACAAATAGTCAGGAACAATAATAATGACAGCACTGCCTCAGATGACCATCTGGGGCAGTGTCCATCTTGCACATACAGTGTATTCTAACCGAGGTTTGAGTATGAAGTGGTGCGGTGTCCAAAATCACTCCTTATTCACCATATGGTGCACAATAACAATGGATGTAGTTTAAGGGGGAATTTCAATGGAGGAGACTTGTGTTTACATGACCATTTGGTTGTATTTGTGTTGGACAGAGGAGTTCTAATATAAAGCATCCAGACAGTATCAAAGTGTGTGTGTGTGTGTAAATACTAATACATAATGCATTAGTTAACCACCACTGTAACAGACATGCTCCCATGGGAATTAATAGCTTCCACCTGGGGGCGGTTTACTAATTAGCTTCATTTTAAGTGTGGGTGAGTGGTAGGGGAAAGGGTTTTGGGAGGTTAAATCTGGCTGGGAAAACCTAAACAGTAAAGGGAATGAAAATCTCCTCCATCTTGTTACAAGTAAAAAATAAGTCTTTTAAGAATCTTAAGGCTGAATTATACTTCTGCAACTACAACTGCGGCTGGCCACGCAGTTGGATTGACGAACTCGTTTTGGTTATAGTTCCTGTGCATTTTTCATACGCCAGAACAGCAGGTGGCGCAACGACCGTTTAGAGTCGACCTGAACACTGACGTTCACCGAGATCTCCCTCCAGGAATTCACCTCCATCTGCGTGTCCTTATACTCCGTCAGACGGGTTATATAAATGCTCATATTTGCGGACCTCTTCAGCCAAACGTTCTTCAACGGGATCCATTGTTTGTGTTTCTGCTATGGCTTTTGAAAACAGCGGTATTATGCTATGAAACCGGAAATGCGAGACTCAGAAAGGATGTGGTTAGCGGACCAATCACAGCCGTGTGGGCTTGCGTTGCTTTGACGGATAGTCAGAAATTTGGGGTGACGCACGCAAGCACGCAAAATGGCCGATCTGACCACGCAAGTTCGGCCATGCGTGTCTTGCGTGCTTGCGTCTCTGCGTAAAACCCGAGTATAAATCAGTCTTTACAGAACTTAAAGATAGACTTGCTGCTGTTTGGTCCAATATAGACAGTTGTTAGTTGGGAAAAAAACATCTGATGTGTAGGTGCGGTGCTAATTTGCTTTACCCTATCAACACAGGAGGAGGATGACGTGTCAGGTGATGAAATGACAGCAGTGACACACTGTAGGGTGGTGCTGCATAGTAAATGAACTTGATTGTATCATTTGTAGTAATCTCTATACAATGGTAAAGTTTTTTATCATGCTGCTTAGCTAAATCAACTCATTGGCAATAAAATGGGAGTTTTGTTTTCACGTCAGGTTCATGATACTGGCTGATTTTGCAAATATAGTTTCAGTCTAAGACATCTAACTGAAACGAAACATCTGCGAAACATCTCATCTTGGCTAGAGAGATTTTAATGAGTAAAAAAAATGTAGTTACTGGGCTTGCTTGATAAAACACCATATAACTATCCCTTTCACTGGTTTACCACTGCAGCCACTTTTAATGTGTTAATTACCTCCTTAAGTTACTATGTGGACTAACACCAACATTCACTAGCACTTTGCTTTCAGCTAATATTAACCTTACATTCTTGACGAATGATTTAAAGAGCTTCAGCATTGTTTCTCACAATTAGACAATGGATAGTGTAAATAAATGATCTCCCTTCATCTTAAACATTTACTTAGCTGTCCTCCCAATTGTCGCAAAGCAGAAATGTATGATGGCCATCACGGCAATGACGCTGTGGTTGGGTGACTATGAGTGGAAGTAAAAGTGGATAATTGGGGTCATCATGTAATTCCCTGGATGAACTGCAGAAGTGCCACAAGACATGTAAACGGGTGAGGGAGGGAGAATAGAAGAAGGGGGAGAGAAAACGAGAGTGCGGAGAGGAGTGGAAAGTACATAAGTTACGGTATCATGCAAAGCGGTGACACACAGGAGGGCTACCGAGCACAAGATGGCCTGGTTCACATTAACAGACAATTACAGTCGAATCTCAAAGGAGGAGAAATATAAAAAAGAACTGCTGCAGGCCTATTCCTGTCTGCAACTTGTGCTTACTCCATTACAGTCCGGGGCCAATCACTATCAGCAAATAACAATTTCTGCCTTTGTGTTAACCTGCTTACTTAATTAGGTTAATTCAGGCAAGTTGACAATCACAGTAAAGTAAACCAAATCTGACTTTTAAATTGTCTTCCTGCAACTGAGCATGTTTTTTTGTGTATATACCCTCCACCAAGCAGCTGAACTCAAAGATGATTACTGAATACTATTTTACCATTCTTTATTATCTCAAACCACCACAACCTCATCTCTTCTTACCTAAAAGAAAGTATGAACACGACAAGTATTACCATTTGTTGACCCTATTTCTCACATTTCTTATTGGGTTAAAAAAGCTACGTCGGCCAGCTGTGGGACCATGGGAGGTTTCAGTTGTTATGCATTGGCAAACTAAACATGATGACCCAGGTAGTTTTTGTTTGAGTGTGGAAGCTGCGGACAAGGCAAAGTAAGAGCAACATTTCTTGCAGGATTAAATAGCAAAGTCAAGAAAAATAGAACAGAGAAATGTGTGAGCACAAAGTGTTTGTTTGTGCAACTCATCTTCTCATCTATTTAAACTCAGGACATATAAAGGGAATAGGGACATATGCCACAGAATGACACATTTATTCAGCTTACGAAACAAAGACATAGACGCACACACACACACACACACACACACACACACACACACACACACACACACACACACACACACACACACACACACACACACACACACACACACACACACACACACACACACACACCCTTATGGAGGTCCTAGGATTCCTCACATTCTGAGCAGGGGCCTGGGCATGCCAGCTGTTGGAATGCGACTCTTCCACACAGACAGCAGCACACACCCCTACATGCACACATACGTACACACATATATACACTGGACTCTTATGACAAGAGCTTGTGGGTGATAACTGGTTGATCACAACACAGCAAATGGGTACACAAGCGCACACACAGACACAAACAAACACACACAAATAGCCACATATCCACAGAGGGACTGTTTGAGGGTCACAGTTCACACAGCGGTGTCTCCTTGACACAGCTGGGCTGATCAAATAGATAACTTAAGTGAAGAATGTGTGTGTGTGTGTGTGTGTGTGTGTGTGTATGTGTGTGCATGCATGTGCGTGCGTGTGCGTGCATGTGTGTGTGCCAGTAGTTTTCATGCCAGGCATACCTGCCTCACCAACATCAAAGCCTTACGTATTATTATTATGCACATTATAATAGCATAGAAGCCCCATAAAAGTACATTTCTATTGTGTTGACAATTTGAATTTTATGATCTATGTGCTCATTTATTGAGAAGTATTTTTTCCCTGAAAGACATGTTTGCGCAGGTAGTATTTTGTTTCACAGGAACCACTTCAGACCTCTCCTTTCCCTGTAAAAATATATGTTGTCAGATACAAAACGAGTTCCTTTCTCATCTCTCTGACATCACCTTTTTAGTTTCACAAGCACAAGTTTATTCTAGAGACACATTTGAACTCTTAAGTCTTCATTTACTCATCTTCACTATTATTGACTGTAATGTTAAAGGATATAAAAGATTATTCTGTTGAATAATGGTATCAGCCAAATAAAAATGTGGTCGAAAGTGTGGGGCTAAAACTAAATACCTGTGCCCCCCCCCCCCGCCTTCTCTCTCTATAATATGGATTAGTGGAGTAGTTTTGTGCCATTTTCTCAAAACAGAGAAGGTATCACTTTTCACAGGAACCACAACAAAGACACTTGTCAAGTCAAGTTCTCAATTCACAGCATAGAGGAACAGTGTTGTGGCATACATGGAGAGACAGAGGGGGCTGAACAGGCAAGAGATCTAAAACATTTACAAATCCCAGTTGGAGGGTGCGGGAGGGGAGGGGGGGGGTGAGGACCATTATGTCAGCTGGATGTTCCACCAGCCTTTCCACCATTTCCAGCATGAGAAAACCACTCAGGTCATTCTCATTCAAACCAACTAGGAGGCTAACTAGGCTAATTGTTCTCTCAACTTGTTGTGTTCACTCTAAACAAACAAAAACAAAAGATCCGGAAGCTTGTCTGCACCTACCTCTGAAGATCCTTGTCCTCTTTCTGAACTTGGACTGGATCTTGGTAAACCTCCCAGTGAAGTCACTGGGCTCAAACATGTCCAACGACAGGGAGGCAATACGCTCCATAACTATCCCATCCTGGCCTTGGCTCTGGTGGTCCAGATCCTGATCCTGATCTTGGCTCAGAGAGTGGCCATTGTAGTGGTCTGAAGTGCTGCTTTCCACCCCAAGACTTGCAGTGCTTCCTACATCTTCTAGAGACATGTCTCTACAGAGCGCAGGAGCTCGCCCCACTCCTGGTTGTCTATTGTCAAAACCTGGCCCACCTTAGAGCTCGCAAGAAGACACTACATGATGGTCATGATGGTTCTACAGTAGACTCAGCAGGAACAAACAGAAAGAACCATTGTTTGCTTTGTTTCAAAAACACAACTCTTAAAAGAAAAAAAAGATTCAAACTGTTCAGGTAGTCCTAAAAATTCCCGTTTCCGTTATCTTCATCTCGTTTTTGTCAGATTTTTGGTATCCAATTTCTTGTCTTTTTGATGACTTCATTCAATCCTGAGCCAGTGAGCTCATTGCTTTGTTGTTTCAGAGACACAGCTCTCCTGAGAGTTCAGGTTCTCCCCTCAAGAGTTTCTCCCTCTTGCTTAAGATACGACAAAATATCTCTGTTTCTTCTTTTGTTTGAGAGGCAAGTTTATGTTCTGTGAAAGTTCAGCTGTCATCACCTTATGCCTTCTTTTTGCTCCTGGCTTTGTTTGTTTCTCTCTCTCTCTCTCTTTCTCTTTCTCTCTCTCTCTCTCTGCCTTTCTCCCCGCTCTGAGTCTCTAAGACACTGCTGTGTGTCTCTGCTCTCAGGTGGTGAAGAAGGGAGGGATCCAATTCCAAGAACGCACCTTGATTGGGTGGTTTGGGAAGTTTGGGTGGTTCTCTTATCTCCTCTCCCTCTCACCTTCTTCTTTCTCTCTCTGGGGGTTTTTCCAACAACCCCCCCTCATGTCACTACGGACTGACAATAAGGAAAACATTTCCTTCTTGCTTACGCACCTGCTTTTTTTCTCACATAGTCCTAAAGTATATTTCCCTCTCACATAGTAGTAAAGACATATAGAATGGCATGCATGGGCTTGATTCAAACAGCCAACACATGGCATGTGGGTGTGAGTAAGCGCCAGAGTCTCTGCACTCACTGGTCGAGGCTGTTTAGCCAGTTACAGTAAACTCAATGTGTTAATGGTGTAGGATTACTGAGGGAAGACACACCCCTTTACAGAGGGGGGAAACAAAGCCAAACACAAACAGGAAGAATCCCAAACACACCGACACACATGCATTGTTTTGTGAAAGTCTTCATTAGCAGATGTATTTTAAAAGACAAAAAAAATAAATTAAAAAATACCAACAAAGTAAAACTGTAGAAGTTATTCTTCATGACAAAAAACTCAGAGATACCAGAATTGAATGTATAGGTCTCAAAACCCAAATGAGCTCTCTGCTAAGATAAAAGATAATCTTCCAGGAAGTAAAGTTCACTGTTTTGGTCTCTCCCTAATTACATGTGGTTCTCTAAAGCTGGCTAATCTTCCCTTATCAAGAAGACTTGTGCATTCCCCATCAACACTTTAAGAACCTATTGCGAAAGAAAAAACAGCAATGTTTTAACATCTTCCACATAAAGTTTTCTGTAAAAAGTAAAGAAAGACCATTTCACACACAGTCAAGGCACTAAACCAGTATTCATTCTTCAAAGGTGAATATACATAAACAATTGTCAGACACACTTTTGTTCATCTGCATCTTTCCCTCTAGGTAGGCTAGTTCGTGTCTCTCAGGAGGCACTTACCCCGAGGTGACTTCCTGCTGTATATGCCATTATTGTCATGACATCAGCTCCATTAAGTGCCTCACCCGAGAGCTCGTTTGTGTAGATTGGAAAAAAACAAATCTTTCACATCCTCTTTGAAAATAATGTCAAACAAGTTTGAGTAACTGGAATAAACCATGTGACAGTGAGTCTGTGTGCAGCGTACGTAGAAGAACATGTCTGATAGACATCAGTCTTAAACTCTTTCTCTGTACTTTTCTGAAAACAAGTGAATAAATAATGTTGTTTTTCCACTTTTTCCTGTTTTAGAAGAAAAATCCCCTTCACTTGAGAAATTCCTCAGTACTAAAAACTTTTTTTAAATTTTCATTACATACTTCATATTGATGTCAGATAATTTCCTCACTTCTTTATATAAAGAGTGAGATGTTTACATGTTTTACAATTTCTACAGCAACCATGTGGCGCAGAGATAGTTAAGGGTGGCAAACAAGCTGAGGGAGGCACTGTGCCAAAGTCAGTTAGAGAGGCGTGCCATCCCCTCGGGGAGTACAACAGCCAAGTTTTAAGACAGACACACACACTCTTACACACATGCATGCACAAACAGGAGATTGTTTTTTTTTCCTTTCATTAGCTGACAACTCTGACCAACCGATGAAAGAAAACACACAGGTTACCCAATCATCTTCAGGAATGTGTTGGCAAACAAAAAGTAGAGCGGTGATGACGGCTGTCACGAGACGGCAGCAAAGACAAAATATGCAAACCACATATTTTAAATAATATACTACTGATAATAAACTGATAGAAAATGTTGCATTTCGGATATTTTGACTGATGCCTGCTGCATCTGGGTTCTTTGACAAGCTCTGTAGGTTTGTCACTTTTTAAGTTTGCTTGAGTATTATTACCAGATTAGTTAGTTAGTCGTGTTTATAAGCAGTAGGTCAACTGCTGACATTCTCACTCCTGATACACAGAGGATAATCCCATCTATTCTTCCCTTTGCACATTTTTTAAACTGTCGACAACACTGATCTGAGACACACAATATGCATTAATGACTAGATTAAAATAGATATCATAATCTGTAGAACACAGTCTAATAAATTATCTACGATAAATCATTATTTTTAATTCACATACCCAAAAATAAATCCCTGAAGGTTAATTCTCACACCACATACGTCACTTAAAATCATAATTATTCAATTTGTATTATCTTGACTTCTTTTTTGGGGGGTTTAGTGAACAGATGTTGCACATAAATCAGCCTGAACTTGAATTATGAGCAAAGCACTGCCTTCTACCAGCTGTACAGACATGCTTTGGGTGACTGGGAGAACCAAACACACCCAAACATGCATACACACACAAACCACAGGCTGACAATCTGGATAAACAGCAACAGTATCTTAATAACTATGATTTCTCTGCTACCTCCGCGCCTATTCAGTCATGCATGACTTTCTTTGTCTGTCCCATTTTACTTAGTTCTTTATCCAAACCCCATCTTTCTCTCCGATCCCATCAGTCTCTATTCTATTATATCAGATGGTCTCCTGTTCTTTGGAGCTGGAACTAGAAAAAGGTTGACATGACAAAGACATGTGACGAAGACACAGTGGTGCCAAACAAACTGAAATGTAAAACTATTTCCCCTCCCAAGCAAAAACGGTTTAAGTCAAAAGGAGGCCACAAGGAATGTGCCATTGATTTACTTGTCATCGTCATAAGTTTGTGTTTTAAATGACCTGTCAAGTAATTTAAAAATGTACTAACTCTGTGTTATTCGTTTGGGTGGTGGAGCTACCTGATAGTTTACAGCTGGGTCATAAATTGGGCATTTAAGCATATTGCAAAAAAGTGTGTCCTTGAAAAGAAAGTATTCTGTACAAGATGCTATTAGCATACACTGCACACCTTTTTTCGGCTGTGTTTTGTTATTTTGTCTTCCATTAAACACTCGGAAACAACCTCACCCCATGAACCACTTCTTCTCTGATTTTCATCCCTCCACTTATCATTTAAATTGCACCGTCTGAGACGAGGAGACACCTTTTATTTCTTCCGTCACTCAAATATGCTGTCAGGTTAACACAGTTTCAAAGATCGTCCCGGATGCGCAGCAACCCGGTCTAACAGGAGGGCATTTATAAGCAAGTTTACTTTTCGCTTATGCACTTCAGCAAGACACCAGTTCAGGGGTTTACTGGGATGAAGGGTAAAATGAATGATAGGGTTGCCTCACCGCAAAAAAAACTATCAATCTTAACAAACAATGCAGCTTTGTATCACTAATATTAATGTTCTACTGACAGTTGTTCATTAGTAAACATTATTTAGTGCACATGTTGAGTACTCAACACCAGCATAGTTAAATACATGAAGACAGTGTTTTTAACATTTTATATGTTTATATATTGATTTTTATATAAATGACTGATCTATCATTGGACATTGTCAGTGTATTGGCATTGAAATTCAGAGGTCTGGAACCAGGCTCGGGCAGCAGTATCAGGTATAAAACAGAATCTAAACTAAAATGAACTGAACATATTTTTCATCACATAGAATCAAATGTAACAAGTTTAAATAATTGCAAAACAAATACTACTACAAGTCATAGTACAACTTAAACTGTTCACGGTAGACATCAAGCCTCCACACCGGCTCTACAATGGTGCCCCCTTGAGCCCGTTAGAGAAATAATTCTGCTTCTGCCTTTCGTCACATTTTTGATACAGTCTTAAAGACATCTTCAGAGACACTAATTGACACAATATTTGTTTTTTAATACTCATCTGTTCATTAGTAAGAAAAATCCTCATGGGGGGTTAAAAGACAGTTCTGAGGGTATAAAAGTTAATTTGTGTTTGTTTGTCAGGACTAAGCGGAGGAAATAAAACATGACGACTCAAAATAAAGACAAAGGACTTTTGTTTTGGACAAAGAGACTCCCAGTTTTTGTTTGTTTTTTGTTGAGTTTTAAAACTCAATGAGATGTTACAAAATCTTCAATCATTGAAGGAAAGAGGGGGGATATGCACTCCCACAATTAATGATTCAGGCACAAATATTAGCCCTAGATTATATGTGCCCATGCAAACACTAAGCCCCCCAGCCTTTGCATGCATGCATGCATATATATATATATATATATATATATATATATATATATATATATATATATATATATATATATATATATATATATATACACACACACATACATATACATATATGTATATATATATATATATATATATATATATATATATATATATATATATATACACATATACATATATATATACATATATATATATATATATGTATGTATATATATATATACACACATATATGTATATATATATATACATATATATATATATATATGTATACATATATATATATATATATATTTATATATGTATATACATACATACATACATACATATACATATATACATATATATGTATATATATACACACATGTATATATATATATATATACACACATGTATATATATATATACACATATATATATATACATATATATATATATATGTATGTATATATACATATATGTATATATACATATATATATATGTATACATATATATATGTATATATGTATATATTTATATATGTATATACATACATACATACATATACATATATACATATATATGTATATGTATATATATACATACATATATATACATATATATATATAATATATATGTATATATATATACATATATATGTATATATATACACACACATGTATATATATATACACACATGTATATATATATATATATATATATATATATATATATATACACACACACATGTATATATATATATATATACACACACATGTATATATATATATATATATATACACACACACATGTATATATATATATATATATATATATATATATATATATATATATATATATATATGTATATGCATCTCTAATTTGCAGACTAATGCATCTGCAAATAGCCTCAGTAAAACAACATTCCCTGACTAATTATTGGATCGTCCTGAAATCAAATCCTAAAACAAACACACCAAAACGCACAAGTCAAGTGAATAATTATCAACGTTATCAACGTTTGGATAGCTACATCCCAGAGGCTCAACCAGATTTATCTGATTATTTAAAGTATAAGAGTTATTCTGTTAGCAATATTCAGACGATGAGCTCAACCATAAAATAAGCACTTATCTCTTCCACAACAGCATCTTAGGCTAAGTCAAATAGGGAGTGTGATGGGAAGGAATGCAAGTGTGATGTCTCTGTTTGGGTGGACTTGTGTTTGCCTGGCAGAAACACTGGGTTATGTAAGCCAGTGGGAGTGAGGTGCCGTCAGGTATCTATGGAAACGATGACAGTGAGGAAAGATAGTTTTTCAGCTGAGACTGTGCTTCGACAGGCTGTAGCGAGGGGGAGAATGAAGCTAACAACAGTATAGTGAACTTAGTGATCAGTGGCATGCACACATCACTGAACCATAGAGCTAAAATAGCGCAGTGTGTCACTGGGTAGAAATTTGACCATGAGCTTGAACCGTGACTTAGACTAACAAGACGCATAACAAACCATTCAACCACAGTGTCACTGCCTGGAGCCAAATATGTTTGTCACAATGTTATACTCCCTCCATCGCTTTCCCTGTTTCCTGTCCCCCTCAACTGTCAACCAACCACTAAAGATATAAATAATACATTTAAAACATGCATATGCTGTAGGTATTGTAATCTCGTCATCAGGATTAGATGGTTTGTTAACCATGTCTTAACATAGAGAATAGAAGATTGGCATTGCTGCAACAACACTGCACTATTATAATGTAACTTTTATAATAGGGTGTAGAATACAATTGTGTAATTGTACAACTGGAGACATTTCACTATCCATCTCGGTATAGTCTCTTTTATTGTCATGTCTGACATCAGGTGCACAGACTGCATGGTACAACTTAAAGAAGCTCAAGCATTGCTACATACTACACGGGGGACTTTCTATAAAAATGGAACAATTCTTGACGCATGGTTAAAAAACCTGCTTGTGGTGTGGTTAATCTTGCACTATAGCTACCGAATAACCAACCCAGAGCACCATAATACACCTCTACATGCTTACCCAAATACATGTGATAAGATAAAATTACTACATCTAAGTGAAGAGAAAATCCTCACATTCCTTAAAACGCTTTAGCATCATGCGGCACCACTGAATTCTTGCTCTTATAGTTATTCACAATACTTTAAAACAACCAGTGACAATTTTCTGATAATACTTTAGGACAGTACCTCAAAATTAGTCAGGGGAAGAGGAGAGATATCCTAAACTAGGTTTTGTCAATTGAGAACAGATAAGGGAGTGAGGGGAAAGCATAGCATGACACACATGACATGCTGTCTGTGTGTGTTACTTAGTCCAGACACAGAACAATGGAGTTAACTGGGTCGCCGTGGCTGACTAGCCGGGCCAAACAGCTGGAGAAATGGAGAGGGAGATGATTGAGTTAGGAGGGGAGGAAGGGTGAATAATTAGGAGGAATTGGCTTAAAATAGGAGCATGAACAGATCAGGTTGGGAAAGAAAACCATAGGCAAATGGAAGAGGTAGATCATTCTGATACCTACTAATTAACTTCTCAGCAAGCTCCCTGAATGTGGCTTTCCAACCAGCACAATATCAACCCAATCAAAAAATGTATACAAAAACAATATGATTCAGTTTTGCCAGATGACAAGAACTGAAGCAGGTCCACAGTGAGGGTGGTGCCGGCTATGTGGCTGTAAATATATATATATATATATATATATATATATATATATATATATATATATATATATATATATATATATATATACACAAGTGCATGTAAATAATAAATGCTGTAACACTGGCTTTCTCACACAAAATATTCAGGCTGACTCCTGAGCGTCTCAGCTGCTGAATATTAAAGTGCACAGCCACTCAGGCGGGATGATGTGCACCGTTGGACCATAACTGATGACAATTTGAAGGCTGTGTTAATCCACAACTAGGTAATCATCTTCACAATGTGAGGAAAACATCCCATCTGTGAGTGATCCAAAGGCTCAAACATGGCCTTTGACATTGATTTAGGTTATATTAAACCACGAGATGTTATTTATTAAGCCCCCCAAAAAGCTGTATTCGTTAGCAAATAGCAATGGTGACTTTGGTTGGTTGTAAGCTAACGTTACCTAGCTGGCAGCTAACATGCAATTTGGCATTATCTCTCACCGCCATCGCCAAGTGTGTATATACAACCCCCGTCAACATGAAGACTGTTGCTGCCTCACAAAGCAACGCGGCATTGTTCGTTGTGTGCGCGCCGCCGAGGAAACGTGGAGCGTGTTTAGGTTAGTCACGTTTTATTTAGTATAACGTAATGGAGTCGACTACTATAACCAGCTATGCCATGTAGCTAACTCGGTAACGTTAGCCGACGAGCTAGTTCAAGCCCCTGTGGTAGTTATATCGATGTTTTATAGAGACGTTGCTCGGTTGCCTTTGTAGTCAACACAGCGCCGTCAAACACCATCAGACACAGCGTTAACGTGACATTAAACTCAACCGTACCTTTTCTGCGTCGACCTTGGCGACTACAGGATCATATCCAGGCTCTGGCTCTTTGTTTACGTGATTTAGTGGCCTGTTTTCATCAATCCGTCTCGTCTCTCTCCTCCGGGAGTCGTGCCGCCCCGGCTGACAGCGCTACTGCTCAGGATGACAGGGCCCCGCCCATAGCAACCAATTAGAGGCCGAGGTTCTGGTAGTTTAGGCGAGGCACGTTTTCTATTGGCTGTCGGCGGTGTTCATCAATGTGTCGCTAGGGGTGCAACATGGTCCAAGGGCAGGACACCTGCCACGGAAGGATGCTGAACACCGCAGGTGCGGTCAAATCAAGTGATGAAAGGGCTGTCGAAAAAAGAAAAGACATGTTGTGGGCATGACAGCAGATGCGTTTAGCACATGCATCTTCGCAAGCACATAAGAAAGTGAAATAGTCAGCTTCTCTTCAAGAATGCATTTGAGCGTATGTTTTTATTTTACATATTAATAAAAAGGCTTACTCACACAAATAAATAAGCATTTTATTTCATTTTAGGTGAGCCCTTTTTTAAATTAAATTCCATGTATTTTATAATGCATATCTCCTGATATTTCAAAAGGAGTAAAATGTATCAAACCAATTAATTACAGATGTTCCTTGATAAATTAAAATAGCTTAACATTGTATTCCCTACTTCATTCATTTAGCAATGTAAAGATACAATTTGCTAATATTCTTAACCAACTATAACTTTGATTAGGTTTTGGATGCTCATAAGCAATGTGTCAAAAAAATGTTTTGGAGTCAAATGATAGCCACTAATTTATGTAGGTTCTCAACAGTAGATTGACATTCATTTTGTAATACTAATATAAAACTACCATGTTTAAGGTTTTTAGAAAAAAAAATATATATAAAGAACCAGGAAGTGGGTCAGTGCTTCAAGTTCTCCGTTGGGTGCATCTAAGGAGCATTATCATTTTAGAACAGAATTGCTCGCTCAGCACATCTTATTTCAAGCATTGTGTGTGCGTGTGTGTTTGTGTGTGCATGTGTGCATGTGTGTGTGTGTGTGTGTGTGTGTGTGTGTGTGTGTGTGTGTGTGTGTGTGTGTGTGTGTGTGTGTGTGTGTGTGTGTGTGTGTGTGCATGCTAGTGACAAATGCTATTTGTCAGCTTGTTCTATTTTTAAAGCATTTCTTTTAGGTGTCATGTAGCAATTTATTGATAGCGTATTGCTCACATGAAGGGGCAAAGTGTTTTTATGTACTTCAAGTTTGTTTTTTATTAATCCAGTCAAAGAGCGATCTCTGTGTGGAAAACAATAGACAGAAAATCACCAACTTGACATCATCAGATACAATACATAACATACACAAACAAGACAGTCTCCTGTAACAAATTTTATACAACAAATATAAACCTGCACAGCATTATACGAAATGATAGTCCTCGTTTCATGATTGTGGGTTCCACTGCTCGGCATATGAATCTGTACACTTGGAAAACATTACTTGTCTCGTTCCTCTTTCACCATGATCTGGTTGTATATTACCATTGAATCAAAGCGACTGTGAAAAGGCAGCAAAAACAAAAGTATATGATACAGTTTATTAGTATAAAAAGTATAAATAGAGACCAGTGACAACAAATCCAAATTAAACAAAGTCCTCATAGACGAGTGAATTATAAAGCATGCTTTAACCAACCATTTAAATCCAGTTCAGGTCAGTCACACAATCAGGAGGTCTGAGCAATAAAAGTATCATTTAACATCAAGATGCTGCAGCATATTGGTTCAGGTTTACAATTAATCAATGCACATATTACCGTATTTTATTTGTCTTTGTTT
>NW_027175946.1:0-21194 GCF_023055335.1 Clinocottus analis | reverse complement strand
AGACCTGAGGAAGCTGTCACAGCTTCTCCTTGTCTGGACACTGTTAGCTCTGTTAGCTGGGTTAGCATGTTGTTAGCCTTGTTGGTATGTTAGCATGCTGTTGAGAAGGAATCAAAAGCCTCCAAATCTCTAAAGTCTCAGTTTGATGAGTTCAGCAGAGACACATTCTTCATTCCCCACAACACCCAATGTCCAGTTAGTGAAAGAACAGCTGGTTGTGTTCATCATCATTGTGAACTCAGGATGAACCCTCCTCCTCTTCCTCCTCCTCCTCTTCCTCTTCCTTGTTAAAACAACAAATTTTGCTTCTCTATAAATGTTTATGTTCAGCTCTCTGACTGATATTCAAAGAGTGTTTTTATATACATAGGGGCGTCTTTGTGATTCGCCCGTTACGCTCCAGGGTGCGTGCGGGCACACACGCAGGCACGCACGCGCACACACACACACACACACACGCACACACACACCTGTGAAAACCTGACCTAAAAAAATAAGTCATGGAACGTGTTTCCAGCTCATGTTAGTGCTGAACGTTTTATGTTCGTAAAGGTTCAAACATCCCTTCATGTTGAACGAGTACTTCCCCCCGATTACAGTATAAGTACACACTCTGAAGTTCAGCTCTGAGGTGAACACTTATTTGTTTATTTCCCAGTTCAGATTGATGATTTAACAGAAATGCTGCAGAGCCAATCACCTGCAGGCTCCGCCCACCTGCAGGTGGATAAGGACACTGTGAAAGTAAAAGTACCACAACAAATACTGTGTACTGTTTTTGAATAAGTGTTGAATATTAGTTGTCTCCTTTAAAAAGATAAATATTTGTCTTTTTCTTTACATATTTCTTTATATTTCTTCTTAATTTTAATACACATCCATATTTTAGGACCTATAAGAGTCTTCCTAAAGAAAAACCTTTTCTCACAGAGATCAAAGTAGATTTGATGCATGAAGCATAGACTTCTATACAACCAGAGGAGTCGCCCCCTGGTTGTTAGGAGAGAGAACGCAGCTTTAACACGTGAAGCATAGACTTCTATACAACCAGAGGAGTCGCCCCCTAGTGGTCAGGAGAGAGAACGCAGCTTTAACACATGAAGCTAGACTTCTATACAACCAGAGGAGTCGCCCCCTAGTGGTCAGGAGAGAGAACGCAGCTTTAACACATGAAGCTAGACTTCTATACAACCAGAGGAGTCGCCCCCTGGAGGATCTGGTACCTTATGGATCTGCGGCGCTCGGGGGTCTGTCCCCACGTCAATCACGTAGACTCTGGAGGAGATGAGCGACGGGAGGATCAGACGGTTTCTGGTCCTGGAGGCGTCTCCGTAGCAGCTGCTGCAGGCATTCCAGCCGGAGTGGTGCAGCTCGTCACGGAGGTTCGGCATCGGCAGGCGGTGGATGACCTGCCAGGTCCAAGGTCAAAGGTCACAGCAGTTTGTAAAATGAAGGATTTAAATAATAATGCCTTCGATACTTTGTGCAAAACAAGAAGAAGAGCAATTAATAATAATAATAATAATAATAATAATAATAATAATAATAATAATATTATAATATAATAATAGTATTATTTAACAGAAGAATACCAGAATCAACAGTCAGAGACAATAAAAACCTGAAGAAAGAAGACGAAGATGACGAACACAAAGATGAAACGACAGCGAGACGTCGACGTGGAAAACTACTTCCAGCGAGAGGAGAAAACTGCTGAGAGACAAGAACCATGACTTAAAGATGAAGAGATACACTGAGGAGGAGGAGAAGAAGAAGAACAACAAGAACAAGAACAAGAAGAAGAACAAGAAGAAGAACAAGAAGAACAAGAAGAAGAACAAGAAGAAGAAGAAGGTTGGATCTACCTGACTGAAGGTGGAGGACTCCGGGTCCACGTCCACCGTGGCAAGGTAGTCTGGCTTCATGATGTCAGTGTTACGGTAAATACAAGGAAGGTAGACGATCTGTTCCCGCCGGCCTGCAGAAGGACACAACGTACAAGTTTAACTTCATTTAAATTGCTACAATACCATAACCTTTGTGAACCTTTTAAAAATAATTTAATATTTTTTGGCTGGTCAAAGTGGTTAAAATAGCTGCGCAGGTCGGTCCACACACCTCGTGTGACCACCCTTCATGCCCGTAATAATGCAATAAAATGGCCGTATTGCAGAGAGAGTGTCCGCTGTCCACATGACGGTCTGTATGAACGCCATGTGGACTGCTCCGGTCCCGATATGGACGATACGGTGCTGAAGGCCACGGTCTAAAACACACGGCCCACTGTCATGTACACACAGACTCACCCTTCATGGCGTCCAGCGGGCTGCGGTATCCTGGTCCACATCCTGAACAGCTGGCTGAGAAAACACATGAAACCCACACAATTTATAGACGTTTATGGTCTGTTGACACATGAAGCATGGACTTCTATACAACCAGAGGAGTCGCCCCCCGGTGGTCAGGAGAGAGAATGCAGCTTTAACACATGAAGCATGGACTTCTATACAACCAGTCGCCGCCCCCTGGTGGTCAGGAGAGAGAATGCACTACTCCTACAACTACTGCTCAGGTCTGAGTACTTCCCCACCGAGTACAGTACAAGTACACACTCTGGAGTTCAGCTTTGAGGTGAGCGACTTTCACTGCACTTTTTTTTTTTTTCCAAGTTCAGATTGATGATTAAACAGAAACGCTGCAGAGCCGATTGTGAAAAAGTAAAAGTACTTAATCCGCAACCTCACTTCAGTAAAAGTACTCAAGAACAAAGTACTCACGATACACATTTTATATTTTATAGGATTATTATGTATTTTATCATGTATTTTTGTGACTGTTGAGCAGATTTAAAGTATCAGATCTAGAACTGATCCTGATAGTTTATTTGTTATAAATTCAATGATTTATTTGTACTAATGTGACCTTTGGCCGTTATATAACACTCACACACTCACTCACACACTCACTCACACACTCACACTTAAAGGAACAGCTCTCTGAGCTGCAATGATTGTGTAGAGAAGTGTTGAATATTAGTTTTGTCTTTTTTTAAAAGATGAATATTTGTGTTTTTCTCAACATATTTATTTGTTTTCATTACTTTTAATACATACATATTTTTGGATGAATTAAAATCTGCATGAAGAAAAACTTTTCAAACTTTTTCTACCTGAGATCAAAGTGGATTTAAGAGTTAAAATTAAAGATTCAGAGTATTCTCTGAACTCTGAACATGTAGTTATATTATATTTACATGTATTTTCTTCACAAGTCGACAAAACGCATAAAACTAAATACAAGTTTCAACTGTTGGCGGTGTGAGACTCTGCAGCGGATAAGATCTTTTCAGGAAAAGAGCCAGGACAAAAGCACTGAGAAAGAGAGAGAGAGAGAGAGAGAGAGAGAGAGAGAGAGAGAGAGAGAGAGAGAGAGAGAGAGAGAGAAAGGGAGGGGGAGATAGACATTAATAATCATCAGATTAAAGGGAACTCACCCATGTTGGGGGTCCTGGTCCTGGTTCTGGTCCTTGTCCGGGTGCTGGTGCTGCGGGTCCTCAGGCGGTCTGAACTCACTGACCAGGTCCACGGGGAATACAGCCGGGAGGGAGAAGTTGCACACAGCCAATGAGAGGGGAGGGGGCGGGGCTTACGTGTTGATTGAACAACCAGCACCAAGAAGGCTGGGAACCAGTTTATGTATTATATAAAATATATTATACAATACATCGTTATATAATATATATAAATATATAATTCAACATAGTATGAATATATATATATATATATATATGTATATATACATATATTTATTTCTTATTATAGCCTCCTGCTTCTGTGGATATCGCTTCATAAGATCAGGGCCCTATTCCACGTACGTGGTTTACTGATATAATCTGGATAATTTCCAGGATAAGATGACGTAAATCTGGATTTTCGGTTCCACGAAGCCAGTTTAGATCAGTCACCATAGCAACACATCGAAATCGCCTAACCTGGTCGGGAGCAGGTTTAGTGAAAGTTCACTGGATAAGTTGGCCACTCCCACCGGACGAAACGCAGCTCCCTTCCTCATTGATGAAGTTAGTTATATATTAGTTTTATAGGGAGAGAGTTCTTCCAGATCGCCGCGATTTCGATGTGTTGCTATGGTGACTGATCTAAACTGGCATCGTGCAACCGAAAATCCAGATCTACGTCATCTTATCCTGGAAGTTATCCAGCTATATCAGTAAACCACGTACGTGGAATAGGGCCCAGAGGGTCGCCCCCCCGCCCAACCCTACGTTATGTTGGTGGCACCGCAGACAGCTCAGCCGTGTCCACACCACCATGTGACTCTCTTTACTGCTGTTAGTCATGTACATTTTGTTTTGTTCGCATCGTCTTTAACACTGTTCAGACTCCCAGGATCCTCTGTGCGCCAGAAGTCATCAGTCATAATGTCCGTCCACTCCATTCCTTGGTCTCAGGCCAAGGAAACAAGGAAACTCCCTTGAAACAAGTCCTAATGCTAACCCTTCCAGTTTCCTAGATGACACTGCCCTGGTTGGTCTTCTTACCCGAGACAAAGACCTGGGCTAGAAACAGGAGGTTGAATCTTTTGTGACCTTGTGTGATAAAGATTTCTTAAAACTAAATTTTGGAAAGACCAAAGACTTGGTTATTGATTTCAGGAGGAAGCAGGAGGTTATATTGCAGATAGAATTTCTCCAGTCATATAAATATCTTGGGGTCTGTCTGGACAGTAAATTAAACTTTTAAAATAACCCCAAAGTTGTATTTAAAAAAACTCAGTCAAGACTTTTCTTCTTAAGTGGTGTTGAGCTTCCTTTATATCAGCAGAAAGCTTCGTCATGTTTTTATCAGGGGATCCGAGCGAGGGTCCTAGGGCGGCATTACTGCGGATGAAAAAAACAGGATCGCTGAGATGATAAGAAAGGCTGATCGGCCTTCGGACTCACAAGAGGTCACTGTGGGAAAGAGATCCAGGGCCACGTTAAAAACGATTGTTTCTTTTGAAGGTCGTTCACTACACCGTGTTGTTAAAGGAGTCAAACGGTCTTTACGTCTTCTGAACCTCCCAGAACCTTGTGTACTTCATCTGGTCCCTACCCTTCACAGGCTAACTCCCGCTCCTGACCTTTCACCTGTTGACCCCTGCTCCCGACCTTTCACCTGTTGACCCCTGCTCCCTTCCCTTCACCTGCTAACCCCTGCTTCCTACCTTTTACCTGCTAATCCCTGCTCCCTGCTTTGATATTTATGCTATAAACAAGTTGTCTTGTGGAAGAATTAAACAGACAGATGGTTTTATTAGAACCGTCTCATGTTTTGCGGTTTCACAACATCTGGAGATTATCTGGTGTTTACGTCGTCACGTTTTCTTTTGTTAAAATCAAACAAGACTGAAAAAAAACTTTCAATTGTCAGTTTGTTCCAGCTGCACCACCTCTGATGTCCACGAGCGTCCACTCGTATTCTCAGATGTCCACTAGCGTCAACTAGCATCTTTGGATGTCCACTAGCTTCCTTTGGGGACACCTGTGGGTTGTCTTTGCTTCAGCCTTCGTCCTCTGCGCCGTCGGCCCGGCTCTTCATCGTTATCTTCCACTCGTCCCCAACTTCCTCTCCGGTCACTATCCTGGTCTCTCGCCTCTCTTTGCTTACTTCCTTCCTGTCCTCCCCAGTCTCCTTTCCTTCCTCCTCGCTGTCCTCCTCTAGCTTCTCAACTTCTTTTTTCTTGTCCTCCTCTGTCTCCTTCCTGTCTTTCACAACTTTGTTTGTGTCCTTTTCTGTGTCATCTGTCCTACTCGCCTCCTTTCCTTCCTTCCTTCCCTTCTTAATGTCCTCCCTGGTTTCCTCAAAGTCCTTTTTTGTCTCCTTTCGTTCCTTTCCTTCCTCCTTAATCTCCTCCCTGGTTTCCTCACTGTCCTTTCTTGTCTCCTTTCCTTCCTCCTTAATCTCCTCCCTAGATTCCTCCCTGTCCTTTTTTGTCTCCTTGCCTTCCTCTTTAATCTCCTCCCTGCTTTCCTCCCTGTCCTTTTTTGTATCATTTCCTTCCTTCCCTTCCTCCATAATCTCTCCAATGTCCTTTTTCGCCTCGTTTCCTTCTCCTTCTCCCTTCTCTCCTTCCCCTAGTTCCTCCTCGGTGTCCTCCTCGTCTTCCAGCTCCAGCAGCTCAGAATAGTCCTCCGCAGCCTGAGACCCCAGCAGGGTCTCGGTCAGGGTCTTGAGGAGGTCTGACTGGACCTCCTCAGGACTCGTGGTCTCCCCCTCCCGGCCCGGCAGGAGGCCCGTCAGGCGGAACGACTCCTTCCAAAGCCGAGGCAGTTTGTTGAGGAGCGTCAGCGCCTCGACCGCCCAATCCACCAGCAGCTGGGCCACGTTGGCCTGGAGCTGGTGAGGCGACGGTTCGTCCAGCACCTTTGGGTTCCCTCGGGTGAACCTCGCCCAACGGGACAACAGGAAGCGCCGCAGAACCGGCTTCACGCAGATCTCCAGGGGCTGAAGACGGAAAGAGTCGCCTACGGGGATCACAGCCGGCAGGGTTCCCGACCCGCTGATGGACGCGAGGAACGAATCCCCCGTGTGCTCCCGGTGTCGGTCCAAGACCAGCATCGACTTGTTGGGCCCGGTCGGACCGGACACGTGTTTAAGCCAAACCTTGTTCGTCCAGAGGTCCCGGGCTTCTTCCACCAACAGGCTCTCCGGTCCGGCCTCCAGCAGGATGAAGTCGGGCAGGACTCTCTCGGCCAGCTGCCGGTTGGCCAGCACCACGGTCGGCAGCATGGAGCCGTCGGCCAGCGCCGCCAGGTACACGGTGACCAGAGGCAGAGACCCCGTGAGCTCCAGGGCCTCCGAGCGCCGAGACTTGTCCTGAACTAACCTCAGATCCACAAAGAGACACAGCTCGTCCATCGCGGCCACGGCGCTCTCCGGCAGCTCGTTGGCCAGGATGACCTTCTGCGTGAAGTCCCTGAAGGACTCGGCGTTGGCCTCCAGGGAGAGCGGCAGCGAGCGGGCCGGCGCAGCCGCCCTGCCGACGCCGCGAACGCCAAGCCGGTGCCTCAGCATGAAGCCCACCGCCCAGTGGTAGGAGATGCGGAAGGAGTCGCTGAACTCTCCCTTCTTCTTCAGCATGGAGGCCTTGTGGAAGAGGTTGCTCTCCGTGATGGGGAGCTGCTGCTCGCGCATGGACAGCACCCAGGCCACCATGCGGTCCTCGCCGCCACCGCCGTCCGACCTCCGCCCGGTCGCCTTCAGGCGCCTCCTGGCGTCCTTCAGCCAGGACCGGATAAGCGGCGGCTCGGTGACGAAGACCCTGGATGCCTGCCGGAGTCCGTCACACAGAGCGAAGAGGGCGATCCGCAACTGACGGGCGGTGAGGAAGTCGTCACGCTCTTTACAGGCGGGCGCTGGTCGGGGCCGGCCCGCCGTTGTTGTTGTTGTTGTTGTTGTTGATGGCAGGTGAGACGTTGGACGTTTTTCTTCTTTGATGAATTCTTCCTTAATATCTTCTGGCTCACCACCACCACCACCATCATTCTCGTCCTCATCATCATCATCATCAAGGTCATCCAGCTCATTGTCAGAGAAGTCCATGTCGTCCACGGGCGCCATCGCCCCGTCCACGCTGTCCTCCACCTCCTTCATCGTGATTTCTCCGCTGCAACGCAGAGAACCAGACAGACAATGTTGTCAATGTGATGGCCAAGACAAGCTCATGTGCGGTGGAACTTAAGCTTTGACAACACCGAGATGTTTTAATGCCAAACATTACCTTATTCTGTCCTTGATGAAGCCGACTCTTGTTGATCCTGTAAAACATAAACCATGTGTACAACCCTTAAAAATAGTAAGAAACAAACGTCTTCACCCTTCGAAATGACCTCTATCAGGGTTTATACACAGTTGTGGATTTCTGTGACTTTCAACCAAATTTCTATGACTTATAACCAAATGTCCATGAGCAAACATTGTGAGCAATCTGTGTGTAAACAGTAAAAAGTGATCAAATGTATTTAAACAATGAGGATTGAAAGCATACAGTAAACCTTAAATGACACAAATGAATGAGAGAAAATAGTTTGATTAAAAGAATAAACATTTATATAGATGCCTGCTTATATTTTGAGCTTCTTTCTTTTAAAAGAATATTCATTATTTCAAACTCAGCGTAAATGAACGCATGAATATAACACATTTACAGGACTTTTACACATATTTGTGGATTTTATTTTTCAGGCCTGGAAATAACCATTTTAGAATTACATGACTGTTTCAGGTTGTCCATAACCGTAAGTAACCATAAGAAGTGACACTTCCTTCCCCTTTGAAATGACCGATATAAAACACTGACCTTTGTTTATGGGCGACAAGCCGTGAAACTCCCAAAAGCAGCGCGGCTGTTTGCACAGGTTGGTTCTGCAGAAGACGCAGCCGTACACGCTCTCGTGGCGGAGGTTCTTCAGGTGGCAGGTCTTGCACCTCTTGGAGATGCCGCTGATCTTCCCCATCCTGTGTCTCTGTTTCACCGGCGCCACGGCCGGCTCCGCCCTCATCCCGCGGGAGATGGCGATCTCGACAGTCTCGGACGGGTTCTGAGCGCACTTGGCGAGCTGGTTGCCCAGACGCTTGCGGAAGTTGATCTGAGTGAAGAGGCCGTCATTCACCCAGGGCGGCGGGTTGTCCTTGCGGCTCTCCCGCAGCACGATGAAGGCATTGACGATGCTCAGGTTGACCAGGAACCAGAAGAGGCCGCGCCAGTGCCGGTCCTGGGGGATTCCTCCCAGCGGGTTGCAGGCCAGCAACTGCTTGCAGATGTCGACCCCTCGCATGTTCTCCTGTAGGAGGCAGAAGGCCATGGGGCGGTCTATGGGGTCCAGTCCACCCACTTTGGTCTGAGACCTCCTCCAAACAGTGTCCGGTTCACCCGGATCCGCGTTCGTCGACAAGCAGCCCATCTCTTTGGCGTCCCTCCAGCGAGTGGCCAGCAGGGGGCCAAACTGTCTCTGCAGGAAGTCCCCGGGTTTCTCCAGGCAACCTTCCTTCCACAGCTGTCTGGGCAGAATGGGGCTGAGCGGCGGGAAGGAGCTGGAAGCGTAGATGCCCTGGTCCAGAAGCTTCTGCATGAGTGGGACAGACGCGAGCGAACTCGCCAGATAGAGCTGGTGGTGCTGGTCCTCCAGGTCCATCACCAGCTCCGGCATGACGATAAAGCCTCGCTCCCGGCCCTCCTCCTCCTCCCCCACCTGGATGAAGAAGCGGTGGCAGTAGCCGGACTTGGAGTCGCAGAGCAGCCACACCTGAGGCTGGGTCTTTGGGTCCGCCTTGGCGTCGCAGCTTCCCTCCTCCAGGCCGGGCAGCAGCGCCCGGTCCACGGACAGGCAGCAGTTCGGTCGGTAGGCGTCCCACATAGCTCCTCCCAGAATGTTCAGCATCGGCCTGAAGATGTGCAGCGAGTCGTCGGGGTCGTCGGTTCCACGAAACTCCGCCGTGGCGAAGCTGCCCATGCGGATGTTGGCGGCGATCTGCTTGAAGCGCTTGAAGCTCATGGCGCGGTAGAAGGTGTAGCTGTTGTCGTAGTGGTTCCAGGACCAGTAGTGCGACAGGTCGGGGAGGTTTTGGATCCCGATCAGAACCACCAGGCCTATAAAACCTTTGATCTCGTGGACAGTGACGGGGACCCAGTCGGAGCAGCCGGAGCCCAGCAGGAACCGGCTGGTCTTGGCGTGGGCATTGGTCTCGTTGGTGATCAGCTCCACGAGCTCCGAGGGGAAGAGCAGGTGAAAGAAGTCGATGGCGTCGGTGTTCTTGGACCCGAAGTGATAAGGCCCGGAGCTCTGCTCGAACGAGGCGATGCTGGAGCCGGCGCAGTCGCACTCTGACGGTTGAGTCCAACAAGCTGCTGACCTCCAGGACGGGTCGGGCGAGTCCTGGTTCTGGACTGGTTCTTTCTCTTCTGAAGGGTGATGCTCTTCCCTGGGGAAGAACTGGATGTCCCGTTCAACGTGGCCTGGAAAAGAAGAGAAATGTGTCAACACTATATGTGTGTATAACATATATATATATATAGTGTGTGTGTGTGTGTGTGTTCTTACTCCTGGCGTGACAGGTGATACTGTGGTGCTCCGGGTTCCTCAGCAGGTGATCAGCCATGTAATCTGCGGTCTGAGAGCTGAAGCCACAGCTAGAACACTGCAGCAGGAACACACTGCACACAGGAAACAGCCGTCAGCTCTCTACTCCTGTTAGCGACATTGTTAGCGACACTGTTGGCAACACCTGTTGACAACACCTGCAGGTCAGACTGAGTAACAGCAGGGTCTCACCATGGAGGAGGCAGTCTGTGGAGAGGAACAACTTTGTCTTTGGTCCGCGGCACGTGGTGACTGAAAACAACAACAACAACCAGAATCAGAACCTGTGATGTGAAACACCTGTTGAATCAACACCTTCTCTAGGTTTGAATACATTTCATATGTCTTCTCTACTGTTCAGCTCCAGGTGTACTATAACCTGCAAAGGTGAGTTCTTACTGGATCATATGGGAGGCGTAGGCTCTGGAGCAGCAGCTGCTGTACGGACACAGCAGACACCGCACGTGAGTCGGGTAGTGAGCCGAGAAGTCAAGGACCCGGGTTCCACACTCCAGACACACCAGGTGCACTGCATCACCACCTGGAGTCCTGCAGAGATCACAGTCTCACCTGTTGACTCTGGATAATCGTCTCAGTCTCACCTGTTGACTCTGGATAATCGTCTCAGTCTCACCTGTTGTGGATTCTGCGGTCCAAGGGTCTCTTGGTGGGGGGCTTGAGGAGGCCGGGATTCGTCAGGAGCGGACGCTTCTCGGTCTTGATGTTGATTGGCTGGACGAGGGAGGCGGGGCTCTGGGGCGGCCGACCCCCTGCTGGCGCCGGCGGCCGAATCTTCCCATAAGTCCTGATTGTCACCTGCAGACACACGGGTCAATAACACGGGTCGATAGCACGGGTCGATAATGAGCACAGGTCTGGAGGTGAGGAGGTCCCAGGCGCTGACCTTTGACCCCGGCGGCAGGCCCTCCAGCTGGGCCGGCCGGCGGAAGCAGCGGTGGCTCTCGTGCTTGTGCTGCATCTTGTCCTTCAGGAAGATGAACTGCAGACGACACCTGTTGCAGTGGAAGGCCTGGTTCACCTGAGGAGAGCCACACCGTGAGAGAGAGTGTGTGTGTTACCTGGTTTCTCAGCAGGTGTGTGTGTGTGTGTGTGTTACCTGGTGTCTCAGCAGGTGCTGCTGGTAGCTAACGGGGTTTCTCGTGATCTTCAGGCAGAACACACACAACAGGAAGCGAGAGTCTCTGTGGAAGCTGGAGAAGTGCTGCAGGACGTCGGAGTAGAAGGACGAGCGATAGCTGCACACCTGCAGGTCACACCTGAGTTAACGAGGCCCGAGGACACACAGGTTAGGGAGGTCGGAGGTCAAACTCACCTGGCAGACGTAGGGCATCTCTCCGGGTTTGTGGTTGGACTTCATGTGGTTCAAGAAGGCCGGCTCGTTTTCAAATGCCCACTCACAAATACGACACAAGCCTGAGAGACAGAGACAGGTGAGACCAGGTGAGTAGAGTCCTGATAAAGACAGGTGAGACCTGAGTCTAAATGAGACTTGGGTCCTATTGAGACCTGAGTCCTAGTAAAGACAGGTGAGTCCCAGGAGAAGACCAAAAAGTCCCATGTCCAGTCCAGGCACAACCATTACTTATATCTTTCAGATTTCTTGCTATAAACAACTGTAACTCTTCCATAGTCTCCCACGGTGTCCCTTAAGGTTCTGTGTTGGGCCCCCTCATCTTTATCATCTACATCCTTTCCCTCCTCTTCATCATCTACATCCTTCCTCTCCTCTTCATCCTTCCCCTTGGCCAAATCATCCGTCGTTACGCTGACCTCTCCTCTAAGACCATCACCTCAGTCACCCACTCCTCTCTCACCTCCTGTCTGACTCTCACCATCTGTCTCACTCTCAAATCCTGTCTCACTGATATAAAATCATGGATGAATTAGAACCCTTCACCTGTTCCCCTGCACCTGCTCATTCTGTTGCAGCTTCTTCAGTTTTCTTTTCATCATAATTTTCCTGATTGTTTCGTTTGCTCCATTGTCTTTCCATTTTGTGTTGTTCTTTTTGTCTCTGTCCTATGTAAAGCGCTCTATACAGTTAAAGTATGATAATTATATGTTCAGGTGAGTGACCAGGTGTGATTCTTACAGGAGGAGGGGGTAGGGCCATGCACCTGGTCCTGGAAGGGGGCGGGGCCATGCACCTGGTCCTGGAAGGGGGCGGGGCCATGCACCTGGTCCTGGAGGGGGGCGGGGCCATGCACCTGGTCCTGGTGGCTCTGCAGTTGAGCTGGAGAAGAGAACTGTCGGTAACAGAAGCTGCAGCACTTCCTGTCTTCACCTGCTGCTCCTCCAGCCAGCGCCGAGTGGTGGAGCATGTGCTGCATCAACCTACACACACACACACACACACACACACACAGACACACACACACACACACACACACACACACACACACACAATAAAACTAGTGCTTGAGGAGAACGTGAGCAGGAAGTGAGAAAGTGACTGACGTCCACCAGGAAGTTACAGCGCCTTGGACTGAGCGTCTCGCCCGTAAGCACACAGCCCACTGCACCTGCACCTGCATCCGGACAGGTACTCAGGTGTGTTCAGGTACTCGGGTGTGTTCAGGTGCTCAGGTGTGTTCAGGTGCTCAGGTGTGTTCAGGTGCTCAGGTGTGTTCAGGTGCTCAGGTGTGTTCAGGTACTCGGGTGTGTTCAGGTGCTCAGGTGTGTTCAGGTGCTCAGGTGCCCATGATGTTTTTAGGTGCATTCAGGTGCTTGTTGGTCCCACCTCAGGTTGTTCTCGGCCAGGTAAGAGCAGATCTGGCAGGAGAAGGTGGAGGTTTTGATCGCCAGTGGCAGCGGCTTCCTCAGACTCAGGTCGCCCTCAAAGGTCCCGTAGTAGAACTCCTCCACACTCATCACCACCCGGTGGGGGTCAGAGGTCGGCAGTGAGGTCACACTGTGGGTGGAGCCAGGAGCTGCAGGACACAGGTGAGTGTTACCACAGCATCTTAACGTTCTACAGGTGAGAGTTTGATGGTGACTCTCAACACTTCCTGTCGCTCCTTTACAATATTATTATACTAATATTTTTCATCAACAATCTCAAAAAGTAACGCTTAATAATAAATATATTATTAGATAAAGGAGCAGAAAACGGAAATACTGATAATAATGTTTCACTAATCAATAACGTCATGTACCACTGCTAAAAATTCTCGTGACGCCATTGGCCGATCCAGAGGGGAGGGCGGGGGAAGCCTCCAGCTTTAGGGAGTTCGCTCCGCCCACCTGGGTCACCTGAAGGTTAACTGGAAAAAGAAAAAGGATCAATAATCAATATATCCCTGAATCAATCAATCGATCAATCAGATGTGTTCAGATATGACGGACCGGGTCCTGGCGTGCCAGAGCGGAATGTCAGCGTGGCGGGCAGCTGCATAGCGGTGAAGGCGGAGCCTCTTGAGGGGGCGGGGTCTGGTCTGGTCTGGACCGCCGGGCCCTGAGGCACCGGGGACACGCCCACGCTGGGTCGAACCAGCTGACCCAACGATGGCGCTGTAAAGGAAGATAACCGATCAATAACAAAGTCAATAACCAGGTAAATAACCTGATCAACAACCAAGTCAATAACCAAGTTAATGTGTGTTATTGATTCGAGGGGAGGGGTCCTACACTGTATCAGCGTAAGGGGCTGGACCGTCTGACCCGGCTGCAGGTTCAGCAGCAGAGGAGCACCACGGTTCATCACCGGGAAACCCTGCAGAGGGACACATGACATCACATGACATCACAGAGACATCACACACAGGACTGGCTCGTTATGTTCCATATTTATTATTGAACACGGGAAAGCGTTTGTTGTTTACGTTCCCCCAATCTAGACAGGAAGTGGGCGGTAGAGCAGCAAAGCCCGCCTCTGGCTTCATTTGATTGGCCCACTTCTTACCTGGCAGATCACCGCGGTACCTGACGCTGAACACCTGATCTGCTGTTGTGTGTGTGTGTATGTGAAAACATCAATAGCTGTAAAATATACATTATATTTAAAAGAGGGTGAAAAATGTATTTAATAAATATAAACTAATTCCAGATTTGAGCATTTGTGACCACAGACCAATGAGAGAACAGAACAGACCAATAAGAGGAGAGAACAGACGAACGAGAGGAGAGAGTAATGCATCTTCGTAGAGGTGTGTTTGTTTTGTGTACCTGTGTGGTGAGGAGGATGGGCGTGGCATGGCGCGTCCCGGGGGCCGCCGGGAGGAGGAATGTACCGCCCGCCGTCTGCGTCAGGAAGAGGGGCGAGGTCTGAGCCACCAGGGGCGGGGCCACAGCTGGTTTGGAGGACGGGGCGAGGCGGGAGACTGGAGGAGGAGGAAGAAGAGGCCTCACAGGGGAGCAGACGATCTGTACGAGAGGAGGAGCTGAGGGACGAAGAAGCAGAATGAAAGCACCGCCCCCAACGAGAGACACACACACACACACACACGCACACACACACACACCTGTCTGAGGTGTGATGAGTGGAGTTCTAGGCGGCGGAGTCTCAGAGGCAGGAAGAGGAGATGGTGAATCCTCCACTAGAGACACAGACAGGAGGAGTTGGAGTGGTGTAGAGACCTGTCACTCAACTGTAGCCCCACCCCTAAAGAGTCAGCTGCTTTATGGTGTGTTTGACTCTAAATTACCATCATTCACTAAACAACATAATGCTGAAGAAGACAACACAAACTCAGAAGAATTAAAGAAATGTTTTAAATAATAAAGTTTTGTAAAAGTAAACAGATATTTCTTTATTTTTCATTTACGTCTGTGTGTGTATATGTGTATGTATGTATTTATGTGTGTCTCACGTGGCTCCATGAAGTCCACTTCGTCTTCCTCCACGCTGTCGTCCACCTGTTGCCATGGCTCCAGCTCCTCTTCATCACACTCCATGAACAGCTCCGTCTCCATGTTGCTACTGAAACAACAAGAGGCAGTCACACACAATCGGCGACCTCTGACCTATAGACTACTAATACTACTAACGTTACTACTACTAGTGCTGCTACTACTGCTACTACTGCTGCTGCTGCTGCTGCTACTACTACTGCTGCTGCTACTGCTGCTACTAGTGCTACTGCTAATACTAGTTGTACTGCTACTACTACTACTATATACAGCAGTATGTTATTAGACTTATTTAAATTAATGTAATGTACAACATGGCAGCAGTGTGTTATTAGACATATTTAAATGAATGTAATGTATAACATGGTAGCAGTGTGTTATAAGACATATTTAAATGAATCTAATGTATGACATGGCAGCAGTGTGTTATTAGACATATTTAAATAAATGTAATGTATAACATGGTAGCAGTGTGTTATAAGACATATTTAAATGAATGTAATGTATGACATGGCAGCAGTGTGTTATTAGACATATTTTAATGAGTATTATGTACAACAGGGTAGCAGTGGGTTTAGTTCGCGCTGCGGCCGCAGGGGGCGCTGCGCCGCCTCCTCTCCAGGCTTTGTGTTTCCCCGCAGGAGGAGCGTTCGTGTCCCGGCTGCAGGAAACTTTCCCCCCGGGCGGGTACAGAAACAATAAGCAGTCTCGTTGGACCAGAGAGACCTGAACCCGAGTGCCTGGGAGACCAGAACCGGGCCGTTGACCCGGTACAACCCGCTGCCGCACGCTCCATCAGCCGTGGTGCGTTTGAAAACAACTGTCTGCACCGCCCGCCGGCGGCAGCGAGCTGTTACGCAACGAGCGCTCCCTAAATGTACCTGCCGGACCAGTGGAATGGACCTGCATGTTGACCCGGGCCGAGCCGGGCCGGGCCAGGCCAGGTCAGGCTGGTCTTACCTTCTCCTGGAGCTGGAAGGGTTCACACGGTTCTTCTCCAGGCGCGTTCCGATTCAGGAGGCTGGGGCGGGTTTGCCGGCTGCTGTTGGTGTCGGAGCCGCGGATTGGTCCGCAGTGACTGTACGTCACTTCCCGCAACAGGCAGCGCGGCCTCTCATTGGTCGGTGTGGATTCCCTCCAGCTGCAGAAGAGAGCTGCGGGTTTTTAGGCTGGTGGGGTCAAAGAGCTCCACTGGGGCCGGCGGGGTCCCGGTAAACCGGTGAACAACAACAACACAAACAACAGAGAGACAGAGGCGCCAAAAACAACACCACTGCATCGGGGCGGGACGCCATTTTACTTTTGTTGTTTTGGTGGCGGGGCGGAGCTACAGAGTGACGTCAGAAGCTGAAAAACAAACAAAAACAATGTTCCAAATATATAAAAGTGATTTAAAGGATGAAGTAACACACTCATGTATGTTTCTAAACAGCTGCAGATAATAATTATAATTGTTCCGGAAAACACAAAAATGTATTATTTAGTTTAAACTATTTAACTATTTAAATTAGTCAATCTAACAAAGTATTTAACTTAAGCACTCTACTTAAGTACTAATTGAAGAAACTTGTACTCTACTTGAGCATTTCATGTTACTTGTTTACTAAACTAATGTATTCAGCATCATGAGCTCTAAAAGTGTCCAGCAGGCCTCTGAAGACGCGCCCCTCAACTATCATCATAAACCAACAACATGGCTGCTGTTAAAATAGACGCAGGTGATGAGCGACAGGTAGCCAAATAAACAGGTAGATAGATACGTAAGAAGGTCGACAGGTAGAGAAGTAGGGTAGATAAACAAGTACATAGGTAGTACTCCAACATTAGTCAGTACTCTGTCAGTACTATCTGATAGTACTCCATCAGTACTCCAAAATGATAAACACAGGAGTCAGTTGTTCCTGGAGAGCTGGCATGTGTTTCAGTGATCCTTCCTGTTCTCTAACTGATCCCAGACCAGTGATCCTTCCTGTTCTCTAACTGATCCCAGAGCAGTTAATAATCTGCTCTAATCTGCTAATCTCCCCTCCCCCGGTCGCCTTCTCCTCAGTCTGTTCTGACCAGCGATGAGAGCTGCAGCTCCTGGAGGGTTCCTGGTGCTTCCCTGGACCACCGGCGGCTCGGACCTGGACCTGGAGCCGGTGGAGGAGGGCTGGGGGGGGCAGCTGCTGAGGACTGGGGCTGTGCTGGGACTCACCCTGATCTGTAAGGGCTTTAGCCATCAACTACTGGTTTACTGCTACAGCTTCACACTCAGTATACAAGTGTACATGTGTATGTATCTGTACAAGAATACATGTGTATATATTTGTACAAGTTTGTATTTGTTCAAGTCTACAAGTGTACACGTGTATTTATCTGTACAAGTGTAGATATATATATCTGTACAAGAATACATGTGTATGTATCTGTACAAATGTGTGTTTATTCTTGTACAAGTCTACATGTATACGTGTGTGTGTCCAGGTGTGACGGTGTTGCGGAGGTGGATTGCAGGTGGAGTGTGTCGCTGCTCGGTTCGTCTGGACGGGAAGACGGTTCTGATCACAGGAGCCAACACCGGCATCGGCAAAGAGACCAGCAGAGACATGGCACGCAGAGGTCTGTTTTACCGACGTGTGGGGACCGTGACTATACAGCAACCACTGACGGTGTGTTTGATTCGTTGCAGGGGCCCGGGTGGTGGTGGGTGTGTTTGATTCGTTGCAGGGGCCTGGGTGGTGTCAGGTGTGTTTGATACGTTGCAGGGGCCCGGGTAGTAATGGGTGTGTTTGATTCGTTGCAGGGGCCCGGGTGGTGATGGCGTGCAGGGACCTGAGCCGGGCCGAGCAGGCGGCCGAGGAGATCCGGCTGTCGACAGGAAACGGGAATGTGGTCATCAGACACCTGGACCTTGGCTCCTCCTACTCTGTCAGACAGTTCGCTAAAGACTTTAATGACGGAGAAGACCGGCTGGACATCCTCATCAACAACGCAGGTGAGCCACCTGTCTGTCTCTCTCTACACCTGTCTGTCTGCTCACCTGTCTGACTCTCTCTCCACACCTGTTTGTCTGCAGGGGTGATGATGTGTCCAAGATGGCTGACAGAAGACGGTTTTGAGACTCAGTTGGCTGTCAATCATCTGGGTCACTTCCTGCTGACCAATCTGCTGCTGCCGAAGCTGAAGAGCTCCGCCCCCAGCCGTGTAATCACTGTGTCGTCCATCGCCCACAAAGGGGGTGCGACATCTGACCTCTGACCTTTGACCTTTAGTATTTCTGATGTTATTCTGACTCAGAGTTTTCTTGTTTCTTCAGGTCGAATTGACTTCGACGACTTGTTCTCCAGCAGGAAGACGTACAGTTCTTTGGAGAGCTACCGGCAGAGCAAGCTGGCCAACGTCCTGTTCTCCAGGGAGCTTGGCCGGAGACTCAGAGGTCAGCAGGGGCCCCACAACACTCAGGGAACCTTGCAACACTTAGGGGCCCCCACAAAACTCAGGACCCCCTATAACACTTAGGGGCCCACAAAACACTTAGGAGCCCCCTCAGCACATTTAGGGGTCCCGTGAAATACGGTGGGGCCCCCACTACACTCAGGGGCCCCTAGATACTTATGATAATGGACTGCCAGTAGCCCCCTGATCCAGTGTCTCCTCAGGCTCGGGCGTGTCGGCGTTCTGTCTCCACCCGGGTGTGATCCGGACTCAGCTGGGCCGCCATGTAGAGGGCTGGTTCCCCATGCTGGGGGCGCTGCTGAGCCTGCCGTCGCTGCTGCTCATGAAGACCCCCACTGAGGGCAGCCAGACCACGCTGTACTGCAGCCTGACGCCGGGCCTAGAGGCGCTGTCAGGACGATACTTCAGGTAGGTGTGTGTGTGTGTGTGTGTGTGTGTGCGTGTGCGTGTGTGTTTTTGTGTGTGTGAGAGACACATCACCACACTGACACGTTTCAACATTTCTCAAAAACACAAATCTTAAAACTTGACATTGTTGAACACATATCTCTGTATACCTTGATTATGGGGACCCGTTGGAGCAGGTCCCCACAAGGAAAATGACACACTCCACATTATAACACCTAAGCCTGAATGTGAACTAAATCCCATAAACAAGTTTTGTTCTTGTCGTCGTCAGCGACTGTGCAGAGAAGGAGGCGGCTCCAGAGGGCCGAGACGACTTTGTGGCCAGCAAGCTGTGGGACGAGAGCGCCCGATTGGTCGGATTAAAGGACACGTGCTGACCTTTGACCTCAAGTCATGTTGCCCCCTTCAGGTGGAGGACAGGACTACGTCTATGAAACACTCACTGCGATTGACAGATAACAGTAGCCAATCAGAGGCCAGGGTGGGAGGAACAACAATATTGTGATGAACAACAATTCACTGAATACATAAATAATGTATCTGCTGTTTTATTATGATCACTTTTCAAATCACCATGAAATTATGAGATTAAAAAAAGAAGAAAGTAAAGACGTCGTTCTAATAAAAGATGTGAAAAAAGGTGAATGATTGATTTTTTTGTTTCCATCAGAACAAACATGTTCCCTTCATGTTCCCTCCTTTGCTTTATGTTCCATAGTTCCCTTCACTTTTAATATATTTAGATTTACTGTTTCTAACCAGTAGAAAACAATCTATTGTTAGGCCCTGTCCTCTAAATGTTATCCCAAAACTAAAAGGGTCTTTCTCTGCAACCACAAGGGCTGTTTGAATAATGTTGGTGTTATAATAAAAGGTACACATGTGAGTTGTTGTTCATTTATCTTCAGTGAGAATAGTAAACATTCTTTTTGTTTTTTAGACCAAATTAATCAATGTTCAAAGTTTTGCTTTTATGGAACAAAATGTGATATTTTTAAGTTTGTGCAACATGAAAACCTCTAATAAAAAAAAGAAGATGACGAAGATGAAGACGATGACAGGACATGATTGTACTTTTCAGAATAAAGGATTTGATTTATGTTACATATAAACATGAAGGGAACTGGTCATGTTGTCGTTGTTGTTGTCATGTTGTTGTCATGTTATGTGTCTGTAGAAGCGTGTCAGCTGTAATCCTGGATCAGCCTCCTCTCAGTCTGACCCACTTTGAGGATCTGAGCTCAGAGTGAAACTGATTCCAGATCAGATCCCAAACGGCTGTGACCCGGATTACACTGATCCAGATGTTAGGATCAGAACCGGATTGTTTAGGACTTGAGGTCTTTACAGTTAAAACCTTCAGCTGGGAATATAAATATATATACATCTGTATGTGTACATACATTATATATATATATATATATATATATATATATATATATATATATATATATATATATATATATATATATATATATATATATATTCATTTATTTATTTATTTATTTTATTGTCATTAAGTAATATATCTCTCCGGTCGGTAGGAGGCGCTGTTGCTCTGCTGAGGAGCCGCTGGGTCGCTGGGAGGAGGAGGAGGAGGTGGAGGAGGAACCGGACACCGACTCTCCGCGCGGCTCCTGGCCGCTCAGAGCGCAGCGGAGCCCGGCGGCAGCGGCACGGAGCAGCGGGGCAGCGGCAGAGACGCAGCGGGGATCAGCAGCTGAGAGGCGGCGGAGCGTAGGCCAGGTTGCGCTCCTCCTGCGGGACTCCGAGGGCTTCACCCGGGGTCCTCCGCTGCTCTCTGAGGGGACACAGCATAAAGTCTCTTGTTTTCAATAGAAGCGGACAGCCGACAGCATGAAGAAGAACCACAGCGGGAAACGGGTGAGTGCCCCCGGCCCCACGGCTCATGCCTGTCCGCTTCTTGATCCCGTTAAACCGGAGCTCGAGGAACAAAAGCCTCAAGGATTAGTTTTAAACTTTTATTTTGAAGGCGCAACCTACGGCCTTTAGCTGCCTTTGGAGACTACACTTCCGGTTTCCAGAATAAGAGCGCTGTGGACGTCGAAGGTTTTTTATTTATTTATTTTTTATTGGAAAAAAACAACAAAGAGAAACATTAAAGTTAATAAAAAAGAATCAAATAGATTTTATGTTTCAGATCTGACATGAGAGAGAAAGAGGAAACGATCTGCGTGTGACGTCATCAGTTCTCCGGTTTCAGAAAGAACCAAACACTTAATATATATTATATATATTACATCCGTTATAACGATACGTATAATATGTATTTTTATATATTCATTATACATTATATGTTATATATTAATAATTAATATAT
>NW_027175945.1:0-21273 GCF_023055335.1 Clinocottus analis | reverse complement strand
CAGGGAAAGCCTCCTTCGCCTATGCTTGGGTCCTGGATGAAACTGGCGAGGAGAGGGACAGGTACATTTTGAGGGTGAAGCTACTCCTAATGTGATGAATGGGGACATTTGATGCTTTGATTTCTATTGATGACCTTTTTATCAACGAAAATGTATTTTGAAGAAGGCATGTCCCCGTTTGCCGTCTCTGTTGTTGTTAGCGGAGTGAAACGGAAGCGAAATACGCCAGAAACAGAAAGTGACGGGTGGGAATCCGTATTCACTTATCAATGACTTCGCCCTCGCTCACCAGACAAACGTTGCTCTTGAAATGAAATTGGTCGGGGGTTTAAATCTACATCACCTTATAAGGCAGGCCAGCTGCTCTGCACACAATCCATCATTTTATTTCATTTTTTTTCACACGATTTTGACACACACATTGTTTAAGTGGGTCCTTAAAAATATATATATATATATATATATATATATATATATATATATATATATATATATATATATGTATATATATATATATATATATATATATATATATATATGTATATATATATATATATATATATGTATATGTATATATATATATATATATATATGTATATGTATATATATATATATATATATATATGTATATATATATATATATATATGTATATGTATATATATATATATATGTATATATATATATATATATATTTGTGTGTTTGCTCCAGGGGTGTGACGATGGATGTGGGCATGACGAAGTTTGAGACGACTTCTAAGGTGGTGACCCTGATGGATGCGCCAGGACACAAAGACTTCATCCCCAACATGATCACGGGAGCTGCACAGGTACAACAAGTATCCAAGTAAATGAATGTAGTAGAGTAGAGGAACGTAAAAGCTTCTGTCACAGTTCATGCAATTCTATAATGCATGTGATTATGATTCTTCCAATCAGTTAGCTACTGGCTAATTGAGTCTCACGGTGAAACCAAGCATCTCTTTTAAGTTAACGAGCCGCCGCACAATTAAAATTAGTTCCTTTTAACTTCTCCGCTATATGCTTGACACGCCCGTCAGCGGGAAATGAAATAACTTTCGTGGTTTTGGGTGTTGGTGTCACAAGGTGTTTTGCAGGCATGGGTGTGCGTGTCTGTGTCTGTTTTGAGTTACTTATGTAATTTCTCTTTTTTACCAAATGACTGTACTCACGTTCAGCCTCATCACGTAGTGACTAAGGGGTTTCTGCAGCAAGCAAATGAAGCCATCTGTCAGTCAGATGCTCTTTAGGCTCAAGATGGTATTTATCAGCCTAATCAGTAATTATCTCCAGTAAACTTCATTAATTTACCGCCAGAAACAATATTATTGCATGCTGTTTCTATGATGTATTTATGTGTCATAGAAGTAGAGCAATAACTGAGTTCACCTAATGAGACAACAACTCACATGGGTTTAAATGCAAAATTGTTCCAAAGAACGTAATTTTCATTGGAACGTGACAATGAATGTGTTACTTTAAGCTTAAATTAAAAACGTATCAAGTAATTTTATGTCCCTCTATTAGCCTCTGTACATTAAAGTTCCTAATTTTATGGTTTGATGGGACTATGAATAGTTTTTAACACTACAGACACCGCTCTTAAGGCTCACAAAAGCGGTGTCGTTTTACAAGTATTATGTCTTAAAACATCAGAGTTCGGTTGTTAAATTACCGACCAAGTTGAGTTTGCGTGTGATGTTAAACGGCCACATCTGCCCCCGCCAAAGGTTCTCATCTCTGCCCTCTGTTCTCTCTCCAGGCCGACGTGGCGGCGCTCGTGGTGGATGCCAGCCGAGGAGAGTTTGAGGCGGGCTTCGAGGCCGGTGGTCAGACCAGAGAGCATGCCCTGCTGGTGCGCTCGCTCGGCGTCACTCAGCTGGCCGTAGCGGTCAACAAGATGGACCAGGTCAGAGCTGCTGCACATTAGTGGGGGGTGTTTTTTTTTTGTATTATTACAACATGGGTGATTGATTTGACCGTTGACGTGTGAAAATATGTAAAGGAATTCAAGCAATAGGCATCATTGACACACTAGAAAGTTCAATACATAACAATTAGGTAAAGTTAAATATAAAGCATAAGAAAACATTTCTGCCAGGAGAAAAGCCCAGGGGTGTGTGTGATGTGTGTGCGTGTGATTGGACTTTTGTGATTTTAGTTTTTATATAATCACTGGGATGTTACCGACATATTTTTGTCCGTGTATTTTTCCTCTATGTGTATGTACACATTAGGTAAACTGGCAACAAGACCGTTTCAAAGACATTATTTCCAAGCTCGGCCATTTTCTCAAGCAGGCAGGATTCAAGGTGAGTTTACACCAAGTTACTCAACATTTTAGAATATTAAGCTAGTCAGTATTGGTGTATGAACTGATTTCATACTTCTGGCTCTGTATAATTATTACATAGCTTTGCTTTTGTTTGACCCGTTGTTTATGTGCTTTCCAGGAGTCGGACGTGTTCTACGTCCCCACCAGCGGCCTGTCAGGAGAGAACCTCGTCACCAGGAGTGCAGTGTCACAACTCACCTCTTGGTACTCTGGCCCCAGCCTGCTGGAGCAGATCGGTAATGCACACTGCATAGTGCAAGCTGCCCACATCATTTACTGCCTTTTAACACTTAAAGGTGTAAGCAAAAAAGACCGCATAACAAGCACAAGCTGCCATTCTGCTTTGTTTTCATCATGGGAACAAAATCAATTGTTATTTTTAGGTTTTCATGCATTAAAATGTGGCAATATAAACGTCCAATTTCAATCGGCTTCTCTAGAATGAAATCATACGAGTGAAAACGGTCTTAAGTGTTTTCCTGATAAGGAGTGACGCCATGAAATACAACTGTCTCTGCTGCCAAAGTGATCACTTGATTCAAGCATTCGTTTGCACCAAAAAGAAATGCTGCTAAAAACCTTCCCCTTAATGGTTTTAAAGCGTAACTTCAGTTCACAAAATAAGTGTTAAGTTAAGGTATTAAATACTAGACTTGAGAAGTGGCTTCAAAACCTCTGTAGTTTCACAGATCACAGCAGATTCCAGCCGTAACAAAGTTTACACAGTGAAAATGAGCATTAAAGATATTGCTCCAAGCCCTTCATAATTCACTTCTTTAACAGCCACTGGTATACTCAATGTTTTCTAGTAGCATTTTTTAGCTGCAACTATGAGCTCTATAGCTTAGTTTTATACATTCGGCATAAAGCCTACGGGGGGGGGGGGGGGGGGGAGGTCAATGCTTGATACTCAAAACACATATTTTGAGTGTAATATTACTTGAAAGTGACTCACTGATTGACAAAGAGGGAAACAAATGATAGTGTCTGATCGTCTAAACTAATGGCCAATAAACAAACTAAAAGTATTATTCCTCCTGTAAAAGGGAAACTTTTTCACCACTGTTTTCTCCCCTCTTCTAAAGACTCCTTCAAAGCTCCTCAGAGATCTGTTGACAAACCGTTCAGACTGTGCGTCTCCGACGTGTTCAAAGGTAAAATCACTGACGCATACATCCAACGCGTTTGATTTTGTTCTTTGTCTTTTTCTCATTTCTCTTTTTTTCTATGTTAAAGCTGATGTTGCATATTCTCTTCCCAGACCTGGGTTCAGGCTTCTGTGTCACCGGAAAGATTGAGGCTGGTTACGTTCAGAACGGAGACAGAATACTGGCGATGCCTCCCAATGAGACTTGCACTGTCAAAGGTATGCATGGGTGTGTCTTTGCTACAAGTCTGGCATGGTGGAGAGCTATCCATTTGAAATTATCTCAGGATACATGGTTTTCCAATATAACATACTTTCTCAGGCAGGATTCTCCACTAAGCTGTGCTTACAATAATAACTACTTAGTTTGACCTCTTTGTTTAGTGAGTAACACATCAACTACAAACACACCTGCACTTAAATTGGCCTTTTTTTTTTACCTCTCTGAAAGTGGATGACTATTGAGTGAGTGAGTGAGTGAGTGAGTGAGTGGTAAATGCTGCCATCCTGTGGCAGGTGGGGGAATTACACTCAATGTATTTACACTGCAGGCATTACTCTCCACGATGAGGCTCTGGACTGGGCTGCAGCAGGAGACCATGTAAGCCTGACAGTCACTGGCATGGACATCATCAAGATCAAGTAACTGTTTCATTTATTATATGCATGCATGTCCGTTCATCTCTTGATTTATTCACTGGTGGTGCTTGTTATGCGTATGTTTGGATTGCGCACATTTCTATAATTCGTGGTAACTGCTTCCCTCCAGTGTGGGCTGTGTGTTCTGTAACCCCAAGGAGCCTATTCGAGCCTGCACTCGGTTCAGAGCCCGAATCCTTCTCTTCAACATTGAGGTGCCCATCACGCAAGGCTTCCCAGTAAGAGAGCGAACAAACACACACAGACAATTGTACTACCAACAGTTTTTATGTTTTCAGGTTGTCTTACATCTGCTTATATGTCCGGTCCAATTTTGTCACAAAAACTCTCCCAAAAAAAAAGGTTTGGGGCCTTAGCTCAATATTGTAGATGCTAATTAGGACCATTTCAAATAAGTGTGTAATTTGCTAAAGTTTTGAAGTGATTACTTTTTGGACAGATACGGATGGAGGCCTACAACCACAGAGCATGTGACCTGGATGTTCAGGCTTACAACTGTTTAATTCTATGCTCACGTTGGTTCATTGTGCGTGTGTGTGTGTGTGTGTGTGTGTGTGTGTGTGTGTGTGTGTGTGTGTGTGTGTGTGTGTGTTCTCTGTAGGTTTTGCTGCATTACCAAACAGTAAGTGAGCCAGCCACCATTAAGAAACTGATCAGCGTTCTACACAAGAGCAGCGGCGAGGTCCTTAAGAAGAAACCAAAGTGAGAGTGCATTGTTACCTTTTATATTACAAAATATGACTTACTGTGTGTGTTTCTTTTGTTAGAACATTCATATCCAGGTGGCTGTGCTATACTTACTTCTTGTGTGTGTCTTTCCTATGAAGATGTTTGAGTAAAGGTATGAACGCCATCGTAGAGATCCAAACCCAGAGGCCTGTGTCATTAGAGCTGTACAAAGACTACAAAGAGCTGGGCCGCTTCATGCTACGATACGTCGGCTCCACAATTGCTGCGGGGGTTGTCACTGAGGTACATAAGGTCCATACGTTCTTTGGTAAATACGTCTGTGCGGTTCATTCTGGACTTGATATCTCAGGAACACCTTGAGCAAATGTCTTCATTTTTTTTACGCAAACTTCCACCTAGATTCAAGGATCACACAATGTCACACAAACGTCTTATTGGATAACAGATGCAACCTGACAGCTTGGCAAAGGCTGTCATTGTAGTTTCCCCAGCTTTGATAAATTGCCCCGAGTCAGTTTCCTTGTGATTTTTATTTATTTTTTCCTCGCCGCAGATCAAAAAATGAAGGGCATTTCCATCGTTTGAGCCAGTCGGACCTTGCTCTGGAGACTACAAGCCGCCGCAGACAACGTGCAATTTCTCAAGAGATGTGCCTCCCAGACTCGGAGCGTCGCATTCGTCCAACCACAGCTCCACCCTCTCCACCGGCTGCTCCACCTAACCGCTCGGATCAACACTAACTGCCCAGACCCCACGTGGCAGGACGCTGAGGAGCCTCCTGTCAAACCATTAATTTGTTCATAAAAACCTTGCTTCTCTCGAAATCCCCCGTTCAAGCCGAATCAACAATATATTCCTGCTCTGTAAAACAATCTTGCCATGCTGAGATTTTCCACATGATGTCACTGTACTTTTCTTGAAGGACGCTGTAGCTGATCATTTATCTTGATTGGAAAATGAAAGGAAATGTGATGTAATGTCGCGTGGGACTTGAAGGCAAAACATTTGATATAATTTTTTAACATGTTTGCATCTCAAACGACATAATCAAGGGGACATGGGCCAGTCTAACCGAAGTAGTTTGTGAACAAAAAGCGGAAATAACATTTTAACCTCTGAATAAGGAGACATCATTCTCATTTGTGTCAGCAGATACTTGACATACTTCTACAGTAAAGCACCAACATGCTTTTTGAAGCACTTGTCTGTTTTTTTTTTCTCATCAAAGACTCTGCTGAGAGGAGGAGGGTTGAAGAAGCTGTGTTTGTTTCATCCATTTGTTGGGAAAAAGGTGGTGTGAGGGAAGACAATACAAAATGAACATGACCTCAGTAATATGTGTTGTGTGTTTTGATTTCAGCAGTGTGAATCACCTCTTTCTAGCTTGTAAAAAAAGCAAATTTCAAATCTAAAAAAGTAAGTAGAAAGTGAAAATGTAGAGGTGATAATTTCCCGTCAGGTTTGACACGGATCAGTGGGAAGCACCACAAATCACATCTCACAGTCATTGAGTGAGTATCGTAGAGAACACTTCTTCAGTTTTAAAGAAATGACCACAACATTTAAAGTAAGTCCATTCCAGTTTTCTACGTATTTTCGTAATTGTTGAGAAAGACAAAGACAATCAAATGAACTCCTCAGTGAAAGTAGTGTGAGAATCACAATTTAATAAACAATAACTCGTCAAACGGAAAGTCAAAGGACATAAATCTAAAGACGAACGTTATGCCTTATATTTTCTGCAGTCAATCAAAAAGGCTTTATTATAAAATTTAGAGGAACACAAGGATGACTTGGTGTACCCCCTCTCTGCAAAGGCCCTACACATCAAAACTAATTGTGACTCCCAGTACACAAATGAATTTGAGATAAATAACAAGAATTACTTCAGATACAGAGGCCTATTAATGCCAGGCGGTGTTTTGCATTTGTAAGGGGTTTCTGGTCGAGGATCTTTATTCAGTTTTTTTTTTTTTTTTACCTCCAACAATGTAACGAAGGTGTCAGGTTATGTCTCTGGTTAACAATGAACAATAGATATTGTCATTGAGACAGGAGTTCTTTTGTGGCCCTTCACGTATTAACTGGCATGTATCCTTGGTGCTCAGAGGGATACACAACTACATTATAGTTAGTTACACAGTACAGTTAAGCCAAAGCACTCCTGTGAGCAATAAACATGGATTAATTTTTAACTGTTAAAATCCCACTTTAATCACTGACGCTCAGTTTTTAGACACTTATTTTGAAATTCCTGCGCAGATCGTCGTCGTCACTTCCTGCAAAGGCTCTGGATGTTTCGTCCCAGAGTTTCTTCCGCTGTGGAGAGATTTCCAGTCTTTGTTTATACATTAAGACTTCACATGGGAAACAGCGCGTACAGTTAACAAGAAAGAAGACGATTCAACGCGTGTTCAGCCAACATTTGGTTCGTATTCACTCTTTTTGTTTTGTCCTATTTCGATCATGGCTGTGCTTTTCTCCACAGTCTGTCATGGCTGCTGGGTTTGTTTGTTTTCCCCGCGAATGTTGTGTGTACACAAACTGAGTGTTTTCTTTCTGAAATATCTAATTACTTTTGAAAGAGCAACCTATTTGAGTCGTGAGATCTCAGTGGAGCCTCTTGGACTGTCGGTGTTTTATAACGTAAAACATGAACTTTGTTGACTGAAGTCACGCTAGCCTCCACTTCGAAAAACACAGTCAAGCTCGCACGTGTTTTTTTTGTTATGAGGATGTATTGAGCCAGGAGTCTGCAACCTTTCCTATCCAAAGAGCCATTTTCCCTTTTTTTTACACCAAATAAAATGTGTATGTAGTTTTGTACAAAGTATATATATATATATATATATATATATATATATATATATATATATATATATATATATATTATAAATACAATTTGTTGTATTTATGAAATTGTAGAACCAGACAGAATAAGACCGTTCTTTACATTGTATTGCTATTTTTTTTTACCTGTTGTAAAATACTCTTATGAAGAGGAGACAAAAAAAATACACTGTCATGTGTCGGCCTACACTGAGCTCAATTAAACACTTTAAGCCCAAGCAGTTTTTTCAGCGAAAGTTGGGGGAAAAAATGCATACTAAATACACTGCATGTATCGTCATATGTTTCACTATTAGCTTATGTTCTCATTGAGCAGCTCCTGTCTCCTGTTTGTGCTCCTGCTGCCTTGCTTTCTGTTCCTGTAGTCAGCTCGATGAGCCGGGGGGCGTGCACCATGGACCGCCTCTGAAATATTGTTTTCATACTCCTACTCTAGTGAGAGTTTGAATGCAGGACCTTTTCGTGTAACAGAGTAGTTTTACACTGTAGTATTGCTAGATCTGATTACTTCTTCCACCGCTGTTAAACTCTGTTGTCTCTATTTTTGGGTGAGTTTAAAAACTTTTCAAAATGGTTTCATCCAGGGTTGCACTTTACCAGCTGATGGGAGGATGTCCAACTGAGATGCAGGTATGCCGTGTGGACCAGACGTGTTGGAGGAACTCCGAGCTCAGCTAAATCCTGTTTTACGAGGTATGTATTAAGATTAAATCCTTACAGAACAGATCGTAACTGCGATGTACAGAGATTATAATCTAAATAATGTGCGTTAATGTAACTCAGGGAGCCTTTACATTCATATCAAAACTAATGTCAATGGGGGGAGATGAGTCAGAATTCCCGCATCGTAAAGCAAGTGGTCTGTTTTTCTTTTTTACACTGAACCAAATAACTCCAGCAGATAACACAATTGTGCAGAATGGGAGAGGTTGGCAACAGTCGCACAAAAACACCAAGAGATTTAAAGATGTGAACACCAGAGACGGCTGATTAGACAGAGTCTGGTTCGGTTGCTTTGCAGAGCTTCTGTCTCTTGAAAAGCCTGTTAATCTTCCTCTATTAAGGACGGAGTAAGTCGTCATTGTGTTGGGAGAGGAAGGGGCTTCTCAGGCGGCAGTTTTGGACAGGCCCAGGCCCCTGCATCATATTGAAACTCAGTGCAACCTCAGTTAACTTTAGCTGGAAGAGTCAAAGAGATGACTTTGAAAGGTTTTTTAGTCATCAGTCCAAAACCCAAGTGTCTTAAATTAACAACAAGATCGTGCAAACCCTCACATTTGAGAACTTTTAAGTATAAAATGTCTGATATTTATTAGTTACTTATTTCCTCATTAATACATTTAAATGATGTATTACTACAAGGCTAAGATATAGTGTTTATCATTTATCGTTTTTTTTCTCCCGAACTAAATACAGGAAAGGAAGGCAAAGAAGAATAGATCACGTCATGGACAACATGGACACCTGCTGTCTGGAAGATCAAAAAAAGATGGCTTCTAACAAAGTATGGCAGTGGCGCATTATGTGTGGAAAGAAACATTCAGTACGTCTAGAACCATTCCATCACAGCAATAGAATAGGGTTGGATTTTAATGTTGCATCCAACACACAGAAACAAATGGACTTACAAGTAGTAACAAATGGTGTCATACTTGAGGTCTGTGACTTTGCTAAAACAGTAAACGAGAGTAAAGGGCATTTTATCACTAACATTTTACAGAACAATTTTGATCTTGGGTTAGAAAATGAAAAACAGCTGACTGATTTTGCTGCTCAAATTCTTCACAAAGCCAAACACCTGATTGAGAAACCTCCTAAAGATAAAAAAGAAGTTTTTACTCTCTTTGACACGTCATCAAAGCCAGAATGCAAAACCAACAATGGACTAAACATTGCATCTGCAGAGCGTAAGACTGGAAGCTTTATGGTGGAGATGAATGATACTGATGACCATGGAGATGAATACACATGTTCACAAGCAGCATCCAAAGAATACATGAAGACAGAGAGTCTCTTGGAAGACATGGAAGTAGCACACAGTGACGACAATGATGATGAGGATGAATTTAAAGATTCAGGAGCAATGTCAGCAGAAGAACTGATGGAGGATGTTTCTCTCCCTAAGTTTCCTTATTGTGAAGGAATTTGTCTGAACCTTGATGTTGGGTCAAAACAAAGTCTAGATCTAGGTTTGTTGACAAAGGGCGTGATGCTAGAATTGGTACATTTCTCGAAAATACTGACTGCATCCTTCAGACTTATTGTTCTGAAGGTGCTGGAGCACAATTTTGAACTTGATCTCAAAGGTCAACAGGGAAAAAATCAAATTTGGTTCAGGATATTACACCTACTAAAAAGAAGAGATGCACTTATCACCACTGGTAGTGAGATAAGCATGGAGTTTATCAATGAGCCGTTTTCCTTCCAGACAAACTCCTTCATAGAAAGCAAAGGCTCAGCACTGTCCAATATGGAACTCCAACAGAAACCATTTCAGGAAGTGACAATGAGAAGACGGTCTAGTTTACAAAGTAAACAGGAAAAGATAGCTCTGTCGGCAATAAGTGAAAGGTCAAACAAAGGGCACAGAAGAGGAACGTCTAAAGACATGGAGACAAACACACTCTCTCAACACACTGAATTGTGTACCACTCGGACGGCAGAGGGAGACCATTGTCAAACTGGTTCTATATCAGAGTTTGATCTAGACTCCTACACTGGCAATGCATGTGACAAAGAACAGGAGGAAATGGAAACGGAGAACGACCACACTTGTCCTCAAGGAAAGACTGTTTTAGACTTGGACAATGACACAAACTCTGGCAGTCAAAACCACAAAAGTTGTTCTCTGAGCTCAGACACCTCCAGTTTACCAACTGTTAATTCAAATCTGAACCCATGGTTTGCAAGTCAACCTGATGAAAGAAAGCCTGGTAGAAGTGAAGAACTAACACAGACTCCAAAAAATGCACCAACTGAATGTGACATGGAACAAGAGGAATTGAGAACGGAGAACAACATGTGGAAGTTGCGTGCAAACCGTGTAAAACAAATTCTCTCTGCAAAGGAGTTCGGTCCATTTCATGAGTCCAAAAGGTTTGGCCTTGAATTCAACGTTGGATTTGGCCCAAAGCAAAACTTCAGTGTTGACTCTCGGTTTGATTATATACTAGTTGAAATTGCAAAATTTGCCATCGCAATGAATTCATCCCAACAGAACTTCATCATGGAGATTCTCGAGTACAACTTTGACATCAGTCTAGAGAGTGAATACCAGAGAAATGTTTTCACATGTGAAATTATGAAGAGAGTAGGACAACTGAAAGATTGTGAAGATGCAGTCAAATTCTCAAAAGAGATCTTTGAACTTAATGGTCCCATACCATCAATAAGTATGGCTAATCAGAGTGTGGCCAATGTCAACACTGAACTCAACAGCATATCGAGGATGGAGGAGTGTGATGTTGCCTGTGGGTTTCCTCCTCATTCACAGGCTGAAACTGATAAACATGTTTCACAGAAGTGCGTGGATCTTCATCCCTTCTGCAAGGAAATTAGTCTGAAGTTAAATGTAAACAATACTCGACCCAATAAGAAACTGGGCATCAACAAACTGACCTATGGAGCAATGGCTGAAGTGACAAACTTTGCAGAAAAGTTGTGTGGAAAATTTGATCAGATTTGTGTTGACATCCTAAAACACAATCTGGATCTTGATTCACAATGTGCAGATTCTGACCTCGCCAGAAGTATTGCACGAATTCCTGCTGTACTGGAACAAAGGAAACTATCGAGCTATGTCAATAGCCAAAAGCAAATCCATAAGCCAAGAAGATACTCCACAAATGTGAAACTGGATCCCCAGAACAATCCAAATGCAGATGCAGCTAGTGCTGGTTCTTCTCAAGCTGCAATCATAGACCATGATGTAAATAGTTCCCCTGACATAAAACAACAAAACGAGTCTAAATTAAAGCTGTGGCAATTACGGGCCAATCATATTCAGCAAATCCTCTCAATACCTCACGAAGATCAATGTCCATTGTATTCTTACTCCAGATGTAAGAAATTAGGCATTGATTTCAATGTAGGATCTGGAGTAAAACAGAATCTTGATCCCAAATTACTAACCAATGGCATCATGGTTGAAATTGGTACTTTTGCCGCAGCTCTACTCTCAGCCCAAAAGTATTTCATCACAGAGATACTGGAGTATAATTTCCATCTATATTTTGATAATGAGCTCTATCGCCGTGCCTTTGCAGAGAAAACTCTAATTAAAATGAAGAATAAGAAATTGCTAAATAAAAAGGCTTTTCATTTGAAAATGAAAACACAGTTTAAACTCCCCGACACAAGGTGGAGACCAGAACCTACCTTTGAGAGGAGTTTATATTGTCCCAAATGCTATCAAGTCAGAATTCAAAAGCATCATCGGGATGAATCTGACTCTCGTCACATAGATATTCCTTGTCCACCTACCTCTGCTGATTCAAACCTCTCTGCACAAAATGATCCGTCCTCTACCTTCTCAATAATGGAAGAGATGATAATGGACAGCTACCCTCACTGCAAGGAAATAGGTTTGAGCCTGTGTGTGGACAAAGACCAGCCAAAAGACAAGCTTGACATGCATGTATTGACATACGGGACTATTATGGAAGTGGCTAGTTTTGCCGAAAGGTTGTGTGGAACAAATTATTCGATCTTTTATGATATCCTTCAATACAACTTCAACATTGGTTTGCAGGGCCCAGATGTAAATCCTGCAATGCAGTTCCACATAGAGATGAAACAAAGCAATGGCTTGCTCTCCTGGCTCAATGAAGTGTTTGTTATTAAACGTTCGTCTGACAAACAACTTGGAAACGTACGTAAAATGAAACAGGCAGTTGCCATTCATGGAAGTGAATTGAAGGAAACTATCAAAAAAAGAAAGCTGGCAATGCAAACACAGCAGAAAACGTCAAAGACGAATCCTCTCGGTAAAGAAAACGGCTTTTCCACTTCCCCTAAAATTAGTTTGACACCAGGAAAGAAAGAAAAACTGGACTTGAAACAAATGACCAAATCTGTCTGTGACATGGACCAAGAGGAAGTGGCACCAGATAACGACTACACTCATCCTCTTGGAGAGTCTGATCTAGACTCAGACGAACTCACAGACTTAGAAAACTCTGGCAATAAAGATAACTTACAAATCCCAAAACTTTCTCTGAGCTCAGACACCTCTAGTTTACCAACTGTAAACTCAAATCTGAACCAATGGTTTGCAAGTCAACCTGATGAAACAAGACTTGGTGGAAGTGAAGAACTAACACAGACTCCAAAAAATGTGCCAACTGAATGGGACATGGAACAAGAGGGAATGGAAACGGAGAACAACATGTGGAAGTTGCGTGCTAACCGTGTGACAGAAATTCTCTCTACAGAAGAATTTTGTCGCTTTGGTTATTGCAAGTCACGTGGCCTTGAATTTAATGTTGGATTTGGACCAAAGAAAAACTTCATTGTTGACTCTCGGTTTGATTCTATTCTGCTTGAAATTGCTAAATTTGCCATCGCAATGAATTCATCCCAACAATATTTCATCATGGAGATTCTTGAGTACAACTTTGACATTAGTCTGAACAAAAATGTTTTCACATGTGAAATTATGAAGAGAGTAAGACAACTGAAAGATTGTGAAGATGCAGTCAAATTCTCAAAAGAGGTCTTTGAACTTAATGGTCCCATACCATCAACAAGTATGGCTAATCAGAGTATGGCCAGTGTCAATGCTGAACTCAACAGCATATCGAGGATGGAGGAGTGTGATGTTGCCTGTGGGTTTCCTGCTCATTCACAGGCTGAAACTGAAGAACATGTTTCACAGAAGTGCGTGGATCTTTATCCCTTCTGCAAGGAAATTAGTCTGAAACTACATGTTAACAATACTCGACCCAATAAGAAACTGGACATCAACAAACTGACCTATGGAGCAATGACTGAAGTGACAATCTTTGCAGAAAAGTTGTGTGGAACATTTGATCAGATTTGTGTTGACATTCTAAAACACAATCTGGATCTTAATGCACAATGTGCAGATTCTGACCTCGCCAGAAGTATTGTTGCACGAATTCCTGCTGTACTGGAACAAAGGAAACTATCAAGCTATATCAATAGCCAAAAGCAAATCTGTAAGTCAGGAAGGAACCCCTTCACAAACGTGAAACTGGATTCCCAGAACTACCCAAATGCAGATGCAGCTTGTGCTGGTTCTTGTCAAGCTGCAATCATAGACCAAGAAGTAAATAGTTCCCCTGACATAGAACACCAAAAAGAATTTGAATTAAAGTTGTGGCAATTACGGGCCAATCATATTCAGAAAATCCTCTCAATACCTCACGAAGATCAATGTCCATTGTATTCTTACTCCAGATGTAAGAAATTAGGCATTGATTTCAATGTAGGATCTGGAGTAAAACAGAATCTTGATCCCAAATTACTAACCAATGGCATCATGGTTGAAATTGGTACTTTTGCCGCAGCTCTACTCTCAGCCCAAATGTATTTCATCACAGAGATACTGGAGTATAATTTCCATCTATATTTTGATAATGGGCTCTATCGCCGTGCCTTTGCAGAGAAAACTCTAATTAAAATGAAGAATAAGAAATTGCTAAATAAAAAGGCTTTTCATTTGAAAATGAAAACACAGTTTAAACTCCCCGACACAAGGTGGAGACCAGAACCTACCTTTGAGAGGAGTTTATATTGTCCCAAATGCTATCAAGTCAGAATTCAAAAGCATCATCGGGATGAATCTGACTCTCGTCACATAGATATTCCTTGTCCACCTACCTCTGCTGATTCAAACCTCTCTGCACAAAATGATCCGTCCTCTACCTTCTCAATAATGGAAGAGATGATAATGGACAGCTACCCTCACTGCAAGGAAATAGGTTTGAGCCTGTGTGTGGACAAAGACCAGCCAAAAGACAAGCTTGACATGCATGTATTGACATACGGGACTATTATGGAAGTGGCTAGTTTTGCCGAAAGGTTGTGTGGAACAAATTATTCGATCTTTTATGATATCCTTCAATACAACTTCAACATTGGTTTGCAGGGCCCAGATGTAAATCCTGCAATGCAGTTCCACAGAGAGATGAAACAAAGCAATGGCTTGCTCTCCTGGCTCAATGAAGTGTTTGTTATTAAACGTTCGTCTGACAAACACCTTGGAAACGTACGTAAAATGAAACAGGCAGTTGCCATTCATGGAAGTGAATTGAAGGAAACTATCAAAAAAAGAAAGCTGGCAATGCAAACACAGCAGAAAACGTCAAAGACAAATCCCCTCAGTAAAGAAAACCGCTTTCCCACTTCCCCTAAAATTAGTTTGACACCAGGAAAGAAAGAAAAACTGGACTTGAAACAAATGACCAAATCTGTCTGTGACATGGACCAAGAGGAAGTGGCACCAAATAACGACTACACTCATCCTCTAGGAGAGTCTGATCTAGACTCAGACGAACTCACAGACTTAGAAAACTCTGGCGATGAAGATAACTTACAAATCCCAAAACGTTCGCTGAGCTCAGACACCTCTAGTTTACCAACTGTAAACTCAAATCTGAACCAATGGTTTGCAAGCCAATCTGATGAAAGAAGACTTGGTGGAGGTGAAGAACAAACACAGACTCCAAAAAATGCACCAACTGAATGGGACATGGAACAAGAGGGAATGGAAACGGAGAACAACATGTGGAAGTTGCGTGCAAACCGTGTGACAGAAATTCTCTCCACAGAAGAATTTTGTCGCTTTGGTTATTGCAAGTCACGTGGCCTTGAATTTAATGTTGGATTTGGACCAAAGAAAAACTTCATTGTTGACTCTCGGTTTGATTCTATTCTGCTTGAAATTGCTAAATTTGCCATCGCAATGAATTCATCCCAACAATATTTCATCATGGAGATTCTTGAGTACAACTTTGACATTAGTCTGAACAAAAATGTTTTCACATGTGAAATTATGAAGAGAGTAGGACAACTGAAAGATTGTGAAGATGCAGTCAAATTCTCAAAAGAGGTCTTTGAACTTAATGGTCCCATACCATCAACAAGTATGGCTAATCAGAGTATGGCCAGTGTCAATGCTGAACTCAACAGCATATCGAGGATGGAGGAGTGTGATGTTGACAGTGGGTTTCCTCCTCATTCACAGGCTGAAACTGAAGAACATGTTTCACAGAAGTGTGTGGATCTTTATCCCTTCTGCAAGGAAATTAGTCTGAAACTACATGTCAACAATACTCGACCCAATAAGAAACTGGACATCAACAAACTGACCTATGGAGCAATGACTGAAGTGACAATCTTTGCAGAAAAGTTGTGTGGAACATTTGATCAGATTTGTGTTGACGTCCTAAAACACAATCTGGATCTTAATACACAATGTGGAGATTCTGACCTCGCCAGAAGTATTGTTGCACGAATTCCTGCTATACTGGAACAAAGGAAACTATCAAGCTATATCAATAGCCAAAAGCAAATCTGTAAGTCAGGAAGGAACCCCTTCACAAACGTGAAACTGGATTCCCAGAACTACCCAAATGCAGATGCAGCTTGTGCTGGTTCTTGTCAAGCTGCAATCATAAACCAAGAAGTAAATAGTTCCCCTGACATAGAACACCAAAAAGAATTTGAATTAAAGTTGTGGCAATTACGGGCAAATCATATTCAGCAAATCCTCTCAATACCTCACGAAGAACAATGTCCATTGTATTCTTACTCCAGATGTAAAAAAGTAGGCATTGATTTCAATGTAGGATCTGGAGTAAAAACAAATCTTGATCCCAAATTACTAACCAATGGCATCATGGTTGAAATTGGTACTTTTGCCGCAGCTCTACTCTCAGCCCAAAAGTATTTCATCACAGAGATACTGGAGTATAATTTTCCTCTTTATTTCAATAATGAGCTCTATTGCTGTGCCTTTTCAGAGAAAAATCTAATTAAAATGAAGAAAAATGAATTGCTAAATAAAAATGCTTTTCCTTTGAAAATGAAAACACAGTTTAAACTCCCTGATACGAGTTACAGACCAGACCCTACCTTTCAGAGGAGTATATATTGCCCCAAATGCTATCAAGTCAGAAATCATAAGAATCGTCGGGATGAATCTGACTCTGGTCACATGGATAATCCTTGTCCCCCAACCTCTGCTGATGCAAACTGCTCAGCACAAAAGCCAGCAAAGGATCCGTCTCCTACCTTCTCAGCAATAGAGGCGATGATAATAGACAGCTACCCTCTCTGCATGAAAATTGGTTTGAGCCTATGTGTGGACAAAGACCAGCCAAAAGACAAGCTTGACACCGATGTATTGACATATGGGACTATGTGGGAAGTGGCATGTTTTGCCAAAAGGTTGTGTGGAACAAAACATTCCATCATTAATGATGTCCTTCAACACAACTTCAACATTGGTTTGCAGGGCCCAGATGTAAACCCTGCAATGAAGTTCTACAGAAAGATGATACAAAGCAATGGCTTGCTTTCCTGGCTCAATGAAGTATTTGTGATTCAACCATTACCTCGAATTGTGTCTAACAAGAAACCAACAGAGGTTGTGCATAGTGAATTGATGGAAAGTATCAAAAAAAGAAAGCTCGCACTGCAAACAAAAGTGAAAACAGACACACGTGTGGTAAAGAATCCTGAGAAAAAACTTCGGAGTCAAGGATGTTATCCCATTTGCACAGAGATGGGATTGGATCTAGATGTAACATCTAACTCAGAAGAGAAAGAAAAACTGGACTTGGGGCAATTGACGAGAGCTGTTGTGTTTGAGATACATAAATTTGCAATCAGTAAACCGAGATGCTATATTCCACAAACTGTGTATGAGATCCTCGACTATAACTTTGATATTAGCTCACAACATCACAGAAGCTGGGAATTTTCATTAACTACTGCATCTTTAGTTAACATTATGGTCAAGGAATATCAGAAATATCGAAATGACCCAGACACGGTCTTCAAGTTGCCATTTGTGTTTGATCGCCAGGGTTTACAAATAAATGGGAAGAAGGCACAGAAAAGAAAATCTGCCAAATATCCCTGTGAAGTTCCAGGCAAGAAAACAAACAAGAGTAATTTTGTGCAACAAGCGAGATACCAGTCTGATAAAAATTGTGTGAAAATGCAGACTCGGGAAAATGCACCACCTGAATGGGACAAGGAACAAGAAAAAATGGAAACGAAGAACAACATGTGGAAGTTGCGTGCCAACCGTGTACAAGAAATTCTCTCTGCAAAAGAGTTTTGTCTCTTTGGTCATTCCAAGACGTGTGGCCTTGAATTCAACGTTGGATTTGGCCCAAAGAAAAACTTCAATGTTGACTCTCTGCTTGATTCTATTCTGCTTGAAATTGCTAAATTTGCTGTAGCAATGAATGCATCCCAACAGAATTTCATCATGGAGATTCTTGAGTACAACTTTGACATACGCCTGAACAGAAATATTTTCCTAAGTGAAATTATGAATAGAGTAAGACAACTGAAAGATTGTGAAGATACAGTCCAATTCTCAAAAGAGATTTTTGAACTTCCTGGTCTCATAATACCATCAACAAGTATGGTGAATGAGAGTGTGGCCAGTGTCAACGCTGAACTCAACAGCATACCGAGGATGGAGGCGTGTGATGTTTCACAGAAGTGTGTGAATCCCTTCAAGGAAATCAGTCTGAAGTTCAATGTAAACGATCCTCAACCAACTAAGAAACTGGACATCAACAAACTGACCTATGGAACAATGACTGAAGTGACAAATTTTGCAGAAAAGTTGTGTGGAACATTTGAACAAATTTGTGTTGACATCGTGAAACACAATGTGGATCTTGATGCAAAATGTGGAAATTCTCAACTCACCAGAAATATTGTTGCACGAATTTCTACCGTTCTGAAACAAAGGAAACTATCAAGCTATGTAAAAAGCCAAAATAAAGTCCATAACTCAAGAAGTTCCTCCTCAACAAACGTGAGACTGGATCCCCAGAACAACTCAAATTCAGATGCATCTGGTGCTGGTTCTTCGCAAGCTGCAATCATAGACCAAGAAGTAAACGGTTCCCCTGAAATGGAGTTAGAATTAAAGTTGTGGCAATTGAGGAAAAATCATATTGAGCAAATCCTCTCAATACCTCATGAAGAACAATGTCCACTTTATTCTTACTCAAGATGTCAGAAAGTAGGCATTGATTTCAATGTAGGATCTGGAGTAAAACAGAATCTTGATCCCAAATTACTAACCAATGGCGTCATGGTTGAAATTGGTACTTTTGCCACAGACATGCTGTCAGCCCAAAAGTATTTCATCACTGAGATACTGGAGTATAATTTCCATCTCGATTTCAACAATGACTTTAATCGCCTTGCCTTTGCAGAGAAAACACTGGCGAAAATTAAATCTAAGAAATTGCTAAATACACATGCTTTTCCACAAATGAAAACCCAGTTTAAACTCCCTGACACGAGGTGCACACCAGACCATAACCTGAAGAGAACTATATATTGTCCCAAATGCTATCAAGTCAGAAATCATAAGAATCGTCAGGATGTATCTGGTTCTGGTCACATGCATCATCCTCGTCCACAAACCATGACTGATGCAGGCTCTGCTGACGCGAGCTGCTCCGCACAAAAGCCAGCAAAGGATCCGTCCTCTACCTTCTCAGGAATAGAGGAGATGATAATGGACGGCTACCCTCAATGCAAGGAAATAGGTTTGAGCCTGTGTGTGGACAAAGACCAGCCAAAAGACAAGCTTGACACCGAAGTATTGACAAACGAGACTATTGGGGAAGTGGCCAGTTTTGCCCAAAGATTATGTGGAACAAAATATTCAATATTTTATGATGTCCTCCAACACAACTTCAACATTAGGATGCAGGGCCCAGATGTAAATCATGTGATGCAGTTCCACAGAGAGATGAAACAAAGCAATGGCTTGCTCTCCTGGCTCAAGAAAGTATTTGTTATTAAACAATTACCTATCAGTCAACCTGTAATTGTATGTAACAAGAAACCGACAACGGTTGTGCATAGAAGTGTTGTTAAACAATTACCTATCCGTCCACCTAGAATTGTAAGCAAAAAGAAACTGACAGTTGGGCATGTTAGTCAATTGATAGAAAGTAAAAAAAGAAGACATCTGGCACTGCGAACAAAAGAAAAAACAGAACCACATCCAAGTGTTGTAAAGAACTCTGAGAAAGAACAGCAGAGTCAAGGACGCCGTTGTCCCATGGACACAAAGATGGGGCAATTTGTGCGACAAGCGAGATACCGGTCAGATGAAAATTGCGTGTATTTTCTCGATGGTGCCAAACTTAACAAAGCAAATCTGTTCTGTAACGAGGACCCCGAGGTCCCGACAAATCCTGTGACGATAGTTCAGATAAACAGGGGTCAAGTCGATGCAGGTTGTGGCGGCCTTCTTCAGGGAAACCTTCAGATAAAAGAGGAGGAATATGATCCACGTTATTGTAATATTAAACCAGAACCAGACACGGAGAAACAAGGTTATCCACTTCATGATGACGTCAAAACAGAGTCAAGTGCTTCAGAGGCCGAGCACTTAGTCCCAGACGAACCTACAGAACTCCTTGAAAATAGTTTTCTCAAATCAGAAAATGAGAATCTTCAGAGTTTGCTGGCTGAACCACAAGGATGTGATGCATCTCCAAACACTGACGGGACCATCAAAACTGAACAGGACACTGAAGATGTGAACTATTTAGTCCCAGTTGAAGCAGCAGGGTGCCTGGGATACTCCATGGTAACCATAGGTGAGTGCGATGAGAGCACATTGATCAAAGAAGAGCAAGACAATGTTTGACTCACAAAGTTCTGGAGTTCACAAAAAGGAAGTGGGCATCTAACAGGAAAAAGTTCCTTAATGTTCTGGTCTAGAGTCTACACGAGAGACATGTTTGTTTTCTACTAAACGGATGCTGTTTGCTGCCTTCATTGCTATGAAAACCTCTTTCATGTTACGGGTAAATGTAGATTATGACTTAATTAAATTGGTAGGAATGCATACTTTACAAAGCACATTGCTAAACCTTCCTCAAAACAAGGCCCAAAAAGACAGAAAGCTCTGACTAAAATGTTTCAGTGCATGAACTGTCAGTATTCATGGTTTGAAGCTTTGTTTTCAAATGTTTTTTTTTGTTCCACATTGGAGATAATTTAAGCTTGTTTTTTGGTCTTTCCTTTTCCTCTGTGGTGATCCTAGGTCATTTCTCAAGTTTGGAAACATTTGTATATTGATCTTTTGACTCTGACCTTTACTCAAAGGATTGCAGATTATTGTATATATTTTTTCAATTATGTTTATTTTCTTGTTCAACCACGTTACATGCTACTAGTGCCTTTTCTGACCTCAAACCTTAAACGTCATTTAATTCTATTATTATTTTTTCAACTGGGGGAAAACAAATTACCATGAAATTTTCTTACTAAAACTCTTAATTTAAGCTGTGATGTACCCATGTAAAGATGAATCTGGCGTTTTTTTTGTCA
>NW_027175944.1:0-21310 GCF_023055335.1 Clinocottus analis | reverse complement strand
AGCACGGGACAACAGGAACAGCACGGGACAACAGGAACAACACGGGACAACAGGAACAACACGGGACAACAGGAACAACACGGGAAAACGGGAACAACACGGGACAACAGGAACAACACGGGACAACAGGAACAGCACGGGACAACAGGAACAGCACGGGACAACAGGAACAACACGGGACAACAGGAACAACACGGGACAACGGGAACAACACGGGAAAACGGGAACAACACGGGACAACAGGAACAACACGGGACAACAGGAACAACAGGAACAGCACGGGACAACAGGAACAGCACGGGACAACAGGAACAGCACGGGACAACAGGAACAACACGGGACAACAGGAACAACACGGGACAACAGGAACAACAGGAACAACAGGAACAGCACGGGACAACAGGAACAGCACGGGACAACAGGAACAGCACGGGACAACAGGAACAACACGGGACAACAGGAACAACACGGGACAACAGGAACAACACGGGAAAACGGGAACAACACGGGACAACAGGAACAACACGGGACAACAGGAACAACAGGAACAGCACGGGACAACAGGAACAGCACGGGACAACAGGAACAACACGGGACAACAGGAACAACACGGGACAACAGGAACAACAGGAACAGCACGGGACAACAGGAACAACACGGGACAACAGGAACAACACGGGACAACAGGAACAGCACGGGACAACAGGAACAACACGGGACAACAGGAACAACACGGGACAACAGGAACAACAGGAACAACAGGAACAGCACGGGACAACAGGAACAACACGGGACAACAGGAACAACAGGAACAACAGGAACAACAGGAACAGCACGGGACAACAGGAACAACACGGGACAACAGGAACAACAGGAACAACAGGAACAGCACGGGACAACAGGAACAACACGGGACAACAGGAACAACAGGAACAACAGGAACAACACGGGACAACAGGAACAACAGGAACAACACGGGACAACAGGAACAACACGGGACAACAGGAACAGCACGGGACAACAGGAACAACACGGGACAACAGGAACAGCACGGGACAACGGGGACAACAGGAACAACAGGAACAGCACGGGACAACAGGAACAACACGGGACAACAGGAACAACACGGGACAACAGGAACAACACGGGACAACAGGAATAACACGGGACAACAGGAACAACACGGGACAACAGGAACAACAGGAACAGCACGGGACAACAGGAACAGCACGGGACAACAGGAACAACACGGGACAACAGGAACAACAGGAACAGCACGGAACAACACGGGACAACGGGAACAACACGGGAAAACGGGAACAACACGGGACAACAGGAACAACACGGGACAACAGGAACAATACGGGACAACGGGAACAACACTGGAAAACGGGAACAACACGGGACAACAGGAACAATACGGGACAGGAACAATACGGGACAGGAACAATACGGGACGACAGGTCTCTATCTCCGCAGGTCTCTATCTCCGCCGGTCTCTATCTCCGCAGGTCTCTATGTCCGCAGGTCTCTATGTCCGCAGGTCTCTATGTCTGCAGGTCTCTATCTCCGCAGGTCTCTATGTCTGCAGGTCTCTATCTCCTCAGGTCTCTATCTCCGCAGGTCTCTATCTCCGCAGGTCTCTATCTCCGCAGGTCTCTATCTCCGCAGGTCTCTATCTCCGCAGGTCTCTATCTCCTCAGGTCTCTATCTCCGCAGGTCTCTATGTCCGCAGGTCTCTATCTCCGCAGGTCTCTATCTCATCAGGTCTCTATCTCCGCAGGTCTCTATGTCTGCAGGTCTCTATCTCCTCAGGTCTCTATCTCCGCAGGTCTCTATCTCCGCAGGTCTCTATGTCCGCAGGTCTCTATCTCCGCAGGTCTCTATCTCCTCAGGTCTCTATCTCCGCAGGTCTCTATCTCCGCAGGGCTCTATGTCCGCAGGTCTCTATCTCCGCAGGTCTCTATCTCCGCAGGTCTCTATCTCCTCAGGTCTCTATCTTCAGGAGGAGCTGCTGGTTTTGTGGGCCTGCAGGAGCCGGAGGGGCGGTGCAGAGGCTTCTTGGTAAATACAGCGGTGACACGTGTGCAGGTCTCGTCGTGCCCCCGCGCTCCCCGGTGGTCTCGGGGCCACGCGGCGGCGGGGACTCACCTAAACTGCCGCCGGTGAATCCGTCCATTTTCCGGGAGAAAAGTAGGAGTCCGGGTCGCAGGCCTCGGGGAGGCTGAGCGCACGCTGCGGGCCTCCGTCCGGGTTTCTTCTCCTCAGAGCCGAGTAAAGCCGAGCCGAGCCGAGCCGAGCCGAGTTTATACCCGCCGGGTCCGTCCGTCCGTCCGTGAGGCCGAAGACCGCCGCGTTCCTGCGGCCTGAAACAACACGAAGAACCCGACCGAGACACGGAGAGAGGAAGCGGAGCAACGACCGATGTGCGCGCGCTTCCGACTCCGCCTCCGCGGGAGCGCGCTTCCCGGAGAGGGAGGAATGAAGGAAGGAGGAAACGAGTGAAAGGAAACGAGAGGGAGAGTTGAAGGGAGGAGGAATCGAGAGGGAGAGTTGAAGGGAGGAGGAAACGAGAGGGAGGAAACGAGAGGGAGGAATGAAGGGAGGAGGAAACGAGTGAAAGGAAACGTTAGAGGGGAAACGAGAGCGAGAGTTGAAGGGAGGAGGAAACGAGAGGGGGGAATAAATAAAGTTAATAAAGCAATATATGAATCAGGTTATTATGTTAATAAAGTAAAATTATGTTTATAAAGTAACATTATGTTAATAAATTAACATGTTAATAAAGCAATGTCATGTTAATAAATTAATGTTAATAAAGCAACAATATCTTAATAAAGCAGTGTTATGTTCATACATTAATATGTTAATAAAGCAATATTATGTTAATAAAGTAACATTATGTTAATAAATTAACATGTTAATAAAGCAATGTCATGTTAATAAATTAATGTTAATAAAGCAACAATATCTTAATAAAGCAGTGTTATGTTCATACATTAATATGTTAATAAAGCAATATTATGTTAATAAAGTAACATTATGTTAATAAATCAACATTATGTCAATAAGCTAATATGTTAATCAATTATTATGTTAATAAAGTAACACCATGTTAATAAAGCAATGTTAATAAAGCAATATTATGTTAACAAAGTAATATTATGTTAATAGAGTGACATTATGTTAATAAAGCAATATAATGTAAATAAAGTAACATTATGTCTGAGGACACATCTGGCCTGTGGCTCAGAGAGGTCACATGACCGAGGACGCATCCTCGGTCAACCTCCATCGGGTCAAAACCTCCATCGGGTCAAAACCTCCATCGGGTCAAAACCTCCATCGGGTCAAAACCTCCATTAACAGTGAAACCATCAAACCAAATTTCATTTTTATTATAAGTATAAAAAGACATTAAACAAATGCACTTTTATATATACATATCAAAAAGATATCCTATCAAAATAAAAGTCAAACATAAAAACTACAATTAAATCATCAAACTAATGAACAGGAAATTAGTGAAAGCAGAACATTCAAAGGATTCATCACTTTCACTTTGTTCTAATTGGCTCAAACATCTCAAAAAGGATATTCACACAAACATTTAGACAAAAACAGTCACTCAAAGCTCCAGAATCCAAAAAGTCAACATATTCAATCAAACACATGGTCACATGACCTTCAGGTGAACTCAGGTTCTTCTTCTGTGGTTTCAGGCTGCGTTCAGTATGCGACCGTCTGAACTGTGGAAATAGAACGAGAGCAGAACCGAGAACCTTCTGCATTCGCCACGGAGAACCCTCATTGAGTTATGCTTGATAACAGCTGTTCTTCCTCTTTGGTCCAAACCTCCAGCTGTCCAATGGGAGAGCTGGAGCCGGTGGCCCCGCCTCCAAAAGACACCTGTCAGTGAGGTTTGTCTTCTTCTCCAGTGAATAACAGGACCCACAAAAGAAGACATGAGTTCAACCTAAAGATGATGATGATGATGATGATGAAGGTGTCAACCTGAAGATGAGGATGATGAGGATGAAGGAGGCACTGAACAGATTGTCGAATGGCAGGAAGGTGAAGGCAGTCTGGTGCAGTCAGAGACACAACATCAAAGACAGTTCATTCAAAAAGGAGACCGGGGCTGCATCCCAAGTCTCTAAGCTGCATCCCCGTTTCCCTCACTTGTGTCCTTTCCTTGCGTCTTTGTCCCGCCCACCAGGGACGCAAGGAAACCAAGCGAGGAGAGAAGACGCGAGGAAACATGTTTTAACAGACATGAGACGTCCTTTCCTCTGACGCCTCACGTGAAGCGACGTTTCTGAAGACTGACAGCTGATCACAGCTGATCACAGCTGATCACAGCTGATCACAGCTGATCACAGCTGATCACAGCTGATCACAGCTGATCACAGCTGATCACACAGCTGATCACACAGCTGATCACACAGCTGATCACACAGCTGATCACAGTTGTGTGATCAGCTGTGATCAGCTGTCAGTCGGCTGAGTTGTTTTCTGGTCTGGTTTAGCCAACATCCTAATAAAAATTAAAATATTGATAAAAATGATTATTTGTTTTCAGTTGATTTAATGGTTTTAAACTACAACTTATATAAATAAGACACAGCTATCATCAGTGTCATGGTGGAGATGTTTTCTCTGTCGTCTGTTACCTGTTAAACTGCATTGAGTATTTATACACTGTGTTGTGTTCAGGGTCTTGCTTATACGCAGGATCGAATACCAGCAAAACACGTCTTATTTATTAATTATTTACGTCGGTATGTTTTGAAATTCTAATTGTGACATTATAAAATAAGCATACATGTTGTAAAACGTGTTTCCTCTCTCCAGCTCTGATTTTAATTACATGCATAATAAAAGTTATTGAGGGAAACAACAGATCAAATCTTTTAAGACAATAGTTTGTAGTCCTTTTGTTGTTCAGACTTAACACATATTTTAACCAGACGGTGAATAAGAAAACACTAAAATATATAACGTTTATTCTGTGATCGTCTTCACTCTGCTATGAAACTCCAGCGATCAGTCCGCTCAGCTGCAGCGTCCAATCAGATAACAGAGGAGCAGTGAGGGGGCGTGTCCAGCGTTAAAACACTTCCTGTCTGCTCTCGGGGCTCCTCGATCATGACTCCTCCGATTTCCCTCCTCGCTCCTCTGAGCTGAATAAGAGCTTTGGGACGGCCTTCAATATGGCGGCGCACAACCACTTCCTGTTCAGTCGAGGAGCGAGGAGCGAGGAAATGACAATTTAGAGACTTGGGATGCACCCCCTGACTTCAGTCGCAATCTATAGATCGACTTCCTGTCACCTGACTGGTGACAGGAAGTAAAGGCAGGTGCAGCCTGAAGAAGAAGAAGAAGAAGAAGAAGAAGAAGAAGAAGAAGAAGAAGAAGAAGAAGAAGAAGGCACATTTGAAGGAACCAGGTCCACCTGGCGAAGGCCTCGTCCTTGTGGGTGTGGCTTCAGTAGCTGAAATTGACCTTCTGGATGTCCGAGATCAGAGTCCTGGCCAGGTAGATCCCCACCATCTGACCACAGGTAGACACACAGGTGAGGTACAGAACTCTGATGCAGGAGGACCAGACCGAGACAACGGAACAAAGCAGAGTGCTCACCTGCAGCAGGGAGATGACGATGAAGACGATGGCCACGGTGTAGAGGTTTCCCGGCAACCAGTCCTCCAGCGCAGCGATGCAGCCTTTGGTGTAGATGTGGTCCGTCCACTCCATCTGTGCAGAACCGCAGAACCTTACAGACACACCGTGTTTTGGTTGCTCGCCGGACACAGAGTTTTTCTTATGAATGCAGAACCCAGTAGAACACAATAGTTCTGGCTCCTGTTGAAGCCCTCTCAGGGTTCTAACCCCCGGCCCCGTGTGGAGCCCACACCAACATGCTGGCCTCACCTGCCCAAACAGGAAGCAACATTTAAAGAACAGGAAGTGACCTCACCTTTGGTTTTCTCACGTCGTATCCACACTGAGTGTTGAGCACCGAGTCCTGAAACAAACAACCGTCACTTCCCTGAGACTGAACCAGGTTTAAAGGTTATATATATATATATATATATATATATATATATATATATATATATATATATATATGTATATATATATATATATATATATATATATATATATATATATATATATATATATATATATATATATATATGTATATATATATATATATATATATATATATATATATATATATATATATATAACCTTTAAACACTGATCAATGTATATATATATATTGATCAGTGATGAACTCACAGCAGGATCAGTGATGCAGCAGGAAAAAGGAACGCCACACTTCTCTCTGCTGAGATGAGTTCCGTTGCAGCTAAAATAGACGTTTAGATCCCAGTCGTTAGGATCCTGAGCTCCACAGCAGTGGTTCTGTTGAAGAACCGGACAATAAAGGGTTAACTAAAGGATCCTGAGCACCACAGCAGTGGTTCTGTTGAAGAACCGGACAATAAAGGGTTAACTAAAGGATCCTGAGCACCACAGCAGTGGTTCTGTTGAAGAACCGGAAAATAAAGGGTTAACTAAAGGATCCTGAGCTCCGCAGCAGTGGTTCTGTTGAAGAACTGGACCACAGAGGGTTAACTAAAGGATCCTGAGCTCCACAGCAGTGGTTCTGTTGAAGAACTGGACCACAGAGGGTTAACTAAAGGATCCTGAGCTCCACAGCAGTGGTTCTGTTGAAGAACTGGACCACAGAGGGTTAACTAAAGGATCCTGAGCTCCACAGCAGTGGTTCTGTTGAAGAACCGGACCACAGAGGGTTAACTAAAGGATCCTGAGCTCCACAGCAGTGGTTCTGTTGAAGAACCGGACCACAGAGGGTTAACTAAAGGATCCTGAGCTCCACAGCAGTGGTTCTGTTGAAGAACCGGACAATAAAGGGTTAACTAAAGGATCCTGAGCACCACAGCAGTGGTTCTGTTGAAGAACTGGACCACAGAGGGTTAACTAAAGGATCCTGAGCTCCACAGCAGTGGTTCTGTTGAAGAACCGGACCACAGAGGGTTAACTAAAGGATCCTGAGCTCCACAGCAGTGGTTCTGTTGAAGAACCGCAGAGGGTAACCTCAGCGAGAGCTTACCATCCTCTGCAGAGAGTCGATGAGGTTCTGCAGGTCGATGTCGTCTCGGTACCCTCTGACGCTCGACAAGAAGAAGTCATTGATCCACTCTCTGACCTGACTCTGGAACACCACGGCGAGCACGGCGGCAGCGAGCTCCAGCACGAAGATGAAGCCGATCACCCCGGAGAACTGAGGGGAACACGGACGTCAGCAGGCGGACATTTTGAACTTTTAAACTTCAGCAGACAGATGTTTCTAACGTACAAACTTCAGCAGACAGATGTTTCTAACATTTAAACTTCAGCAGACAGATGTTTCTAACATTTAAACTTCAGCAGACAGATGTTTTTAACATTTAAACTTCAGCAGACAGATGTTTCTAACATTTAAACTTCAACAGACAGATGTTTCTAACGTACAAACTTCAGCAGACAGATGTTTCTAACATTTAAACTTCAGCAGACAGATGTTTCTAACATTTAAACTTCAGCAGACAGATGTTTCTAACATTTAAACTTCAGCAGACAGATGTTTCTAACGTACAAACTTCAGCAGACAGATGTTTCTAACATTTAAACTTCAGCAGACAGATGTTTCTAACATTTAAACTTCAGCAGACAGATGTTTCTAACATTTAAACTTCAGCAGACAGATGTTTCTAACGTACAAATTTCAGCAGACAGATGTTTCTAACATTTAAACTTCAGCAGACAGATGTTTCTAACGTACAAACTTCAGCAGACAGATGTTTCTAACGTACAAACTTCAGCAGACAGATGTTTCTAACATTTAAACTTCAGCAGACAGATGTTTCTAACATTTAAACTTCAGCAGACAGATGTTTCTAACGCACAAACTTCAGCAGACAGATGTTTTCTCTCAGAGCTCCCACACAGCCGGCGAAGCCCAGGATGAAGGTGACTCCGCCGACCACCAGGACCAACCAAACTGGGTCGAAACCATGCAGCCGGGTCACCTGGGTTAGATCCAACAGGACTCCCTGTAATCCACCAGGCACAAGTTCAGGGGAAAGGAAAGCGGTTCAGATCCAGACCAGAACGAGACGTCTGACTGAACTCTAGTGTTTGTAAATGAATCAAGAGAAACATTCGGGTTGCTTGATATTAAAACCTTTTCACTCCACGCCCAGAAACCAACTGCAATGAAGGCAACTCCAGCCAGCTGGAAGGCAAAGACACACCAGGGATTAGCCCGATCCAACAGAGACCAGAATTTAGACAGTCCAGCATATAGACAGACCCAATAACAAACAGCAAACAAGCATTTAGAACAGAGGTTCTCAACCCTTTTTAACCTGAGGCCCCTCCACCCATTACCCAGACCCCCCTTACCCCCTTTACCCAGACCCCCCCCTCCCTCCACCCATTACCCAGACCCCCCTTACCCCCTTAACCCAGACCCCTCCCCTCCCTCCACCCATTACCCAGACCCCCCTTACCCTCTTTACCCAGACCCCCCCCCCCTCCCTCCACCCATTACCCAGACCCCCCTTACCCTCTTTACCCAGACCCCTCCCCTCCCTCCACCCATTACCCAGAACCCTCCCCTCCCTCCACCCATTACCCAGAACCCTCGTCTCCCTTGAACATGTGGATTATTAGTCATATAATAAAAAAGCATGACATTGAATGCCCCAACACACACGTGTGATAACGGATCAGATCACATAGGTTGAGAGAAACTTTTCTGGTTTGCCAACTGACAGGAGTCACCACTTCCTGTCAGTTGGCGAGCCGACAGGAAACAACTCTCAGTCTCTGCTTTGAACGGAAACAGAGTTTTGTCTCGTCACTTTAAGGGGAACACAACTTGAACATGTAAACAGGTGTAAACATGTTATACTTTATTATTAGACAATTACAAATAACTAGCTTGAAGAAACACTGAATGTGTGAATGCAAAACGTAATATTTTTATTATATCACTGCCACACGTGGAGCAAAGACCAACAGTTACCTGTGTATTCTGGTGAAGGAACTAATACCCTTTCCCTATTGTTCACATGTATTCTAGTATTGTTCACATGTATTCTAGTATTGTTCACATGTATTCTAGTATTGTTCACATGTATTCTAGTATTGTTCACGTGTATTCTAGTATTGTTCACGTGTAGTATTGTTCACATGTATTCTAGTATTGTTCACATGTATTCTAGTATTGTTCACGTGTAGTATTGTTCACGTGTATTCTAGTATTGTTCACGTGTATTCTAGTATTGTTCACGTGTATTCTAGTATTGTTCACGTGTATTCTAGTATTGTTCACGTGTAGTATTGTTCACATGTATTCTAGTATTGTTCACGTGTATTCTAGTATTGTTCACATGTATTCTAGTATTGTTCACATGTATTCTAGTATTGTTCACGTGTATTCTAGTATTGTTCACATGTATTCTAGTATTGTTCACATGTATTCTAGTATTGTTAACATGTATTCTAGTATTGTTCACGTGTATTCTAGTATTGTTCACGTGTATTCTAGTATTGTTCACATGTATTCTAGTATTGTTCACGTGTATTCTAGTATTGTTCACGTGTATTCTAGTATTGTTCACATGTATTCTAGTATTGTTCACATGTATTCTAGTATTGTTAACATGTATTCTAGTATTGTTCACGTGTATTCTAGTATTGTTCACATGTATTCTAGTATTGTTAACATGTATTCTAGTATTGTTAACATGTATTCTAGTATTGTTAACATGTATTCTAGTATTGTTCACGTGTATTCTAGTATTGTTAACATGTATTCTAGTATTGTTCACGTGTATTCTAGTATTGTTAACATGTATTCTAGTATTGTTCACGTGTATTCTAGTATTGTTAACATGTATTCTAGTATTGTTCACATGTATTCTAGTATTGTAAACATGTATTCTAGTAAAGGAATGTGTGTGTGGCTTGTGTGATTTGAGTGCGTGTGATTTGTCTGTGTGTGTGTGTGTGGTTTGTGTGCATGTGGCTTGTGTGTGTGTGTGTGTGTTGTTCAGGCAGCTCACCCAGAAGATGATGTTGTAGCTGAACATGAGATACTTGTAGCAGCAGCTGACCTCAGCGCTCTCATATCGATAGTAGTACATCTGCCAATGATGAATAATGGTTATATGCCGTCTACTATATATATATATATATATATATATCTCCACACACACACACATACACACATACACACACACACACACACACACACACACACACACACACACACACTCACACACACACATATATCTATCAGGGCCTTCCAAGCCGTCTATGGTGGCCTAACCAGAGTCTATAAGCAGAGTATTTAACTTAACCAGAGTATTTAACCAGAGTATTTAACCAGAGTATTTAACCAGAGTCTATAACCAGAGTATTTAACTTAACCAGAGTATTTAACCAGAGTATTTAACCAGAGTATTTAACCAGAGTATTTAACCAAAGTCTATAACCAGAGTCTATAACCAGAGTATTTAACCAGAGTATTTAACCAGAGTATTTAATCAGAGTATATAACCAGAGTCTATAACCAGAGTATTTAACCAGAGTATTTAACCAGAGTCTATAACCAGAGTATTTAACTTAACCAGAGTATTTAACCAGAGTATTTAACCAGAGTATTTAACCAAAGTCTATAACCAGAGTATTTAACTTAACCAGAGTATTTAACCAGAGTATTTAACCAGAGTATTTAACCAAAGTCTATAACCAGAGTCTATAACCAGAGTATTTAACCAGAGTATTTAACCAGAGTATTTAATCAGAGTATATAACCAGAGTCTATAACCAGAGTATTTAACCAGAGTATTTAACCAGAGTATTTAATCAGAGTCTATAACCAGAGTATTTAACCAGAGTCTATAACCAGAGTATTTAATCAGAGTATATAACCAGAGTATTTAACCAGAGTATATAACCAGTCTATAACCAGAGTCTATAACCAGAGTATTTAACCAGAGTATTTAACCAGAGTATTTAATCAGAGTATATAACCAGAGTATTTAATCAGAGTATATAACCAGAGTATTTAACCAGAGTATTTAACCAGAGTCTATAACCAGAGTATTTAACTTAACCAGAGTATTTAACCAGAGTATTTAACCAGAGTATTTAACCAGAGTATTTAACCAAAGTCTATAACCAGAGTATTTAACTTAACCAGAGTATTTAACCAGAGTATTTAACCAGAGTATTTAACCAAAGTCTATAACCAGAGTCTATAACCAGAGTATTTAACCAGAGTATTTAACCAGAGTATTTAATCAGAGTATATAACCAGAGTCTATAACCAGAGTATTTAACCAGAGTATTTAACCAGAGTATTTAATCAGAGTCTATACCCAGAGTATTTAACCAGAGTCTATAACCAGAGTATTTAATCAGAGTATATAACCAGAGTATTTAACCAGAGTATATAACCAGTCTATAACCAGAGTCTATAACCAGAGTATTTAACCAGAGTATTTAATCAGAGTATATAACCAGAGTATTTAATCAGAGTATATAACCAGAGTATTTAACCAGAGTATTTAACCAGAGTCTATAACCAGAGTCTATAACCAGAGTATTTAACCAGAGTATTTAACCAGAGTATTTAATCAGAGTCTATAACCAGAGTCTTTAACCAGAGTATTTAACCAGAGTATTTAACCAGAGTATTTAACCAGAGTATTTAATCAGAGTATATAACCAGAGTATTTAACCAGAGTATATAACCAGAGTATTTAACCAGAGTATTTAATCAGAGTATATAACCAGAGTATTTAACCAGAGTATTTCTTTATTTGATTCGACAGTCAGTTGTTGACTTCATACAGTTGTTGAAAGAACTGCAGCTACTTCAGGACACAGGGGAGTAAATGACAGCGTAAGTTGGACATTATTGTGAAGTACCGGAACTTTATGACGACATCTTCTCAAGCTGGACCTTGTTGAACATTAGTTGAATCGACTGCTCTCCATATACACTGTGTGGATGTATATTTACTTCCGTACATGCACGCGAACCCTCCCCCGTGAACAGGAAGCGGCTCTTACCTTCAGACCTCAGCTCCTCATGAACTTGTGTGTATATATACACATGTATATATATATAAATATATACAACCGGTAAAGGTATTTATTTATGTCTTGATCAACTGAAAGATTAAAGATTACACGCCCTACTGAGGAGGACTTCTTCTTCCGCTGCTTCCGGAAGAAACAGAATATTCTTCTTTGTCGTCTTCTTCTTTGGTTCCGGCAGACGAGACGGAACGGCGCTGTGCTGCCCTCTGCTGTCTGATAGTTATGTCATATAGTAAGAAAGAAAGAAAGAAAGAAAGAAAGAAAGAAGCAAAGATATGTATATATATATATATATATATATATATATATATATATATATATATATATATATATATATATATATATATATATATATATATATATTAAATATATATATATATATATATATATTAAATATATATATATATATATATATATTAAATATATATATATATATATATATATATATATATATATATATATATATATATATATATATATATATTTGTGAATCGCCCCCCCTTATGATGCACCTGTGGACCTCCACCCGCAGGGTCAGGCAGTGGGTTGGTGCTTTTGCAGCGGAGACTTTCATTATAGATTCAAAGACTTTATTTTATACAATCATGTAATAGCAACACTTTCACGTTTACAAGTAAGTAGAATTATGCATTATTATTATTATTATAGCTCTCCCACAAATAATTAATTCTACCTGTTATAAAAGAAGTGCTGAATCAGCATTCACACAACTATTTCCAACAATAGAACATAATACAATGATATGAAAGTAATACACAGATATGATCAGACACCACTAAGATCTCAGAGTGTAAGGACAATACTAATATACCTGACACTGATTAATAAAATGATTATTAATAACCCTTTTTGGTCTTTTATGGCACTGGCTGATAAGCCTGTAGTTCATGTTATCATATAAAACAATATTAATGTTCATGTTATCATATAATACAAGATTAATGTTCATGTTATGATGTAATACAATATTAATGTTCATGTTATCATATAATACAAGATTAATGTTCATGTTATCATATAAAACAATATTAATGTTCATGTTATGATGTAATACAATATTAATGTTTATGTTATCATATAAAACAATATTAATGTTCATGTTATCATAGAAAACAATATTAATGTTCATGTTATCATATAAAACATTATTAATGTTCATGTTATCATATAATACAATATTAATGTTCATGTTATGATGTAATACAATATTAATGTTCATTTTATCATATAAAACAGTATTAATGTTCATGTTATCATATAAAACAATATTAATGTTCATGTTATCATACATGAATATGTCTCATCCTTTGAGACAATGAAGTGGTGACTGGTTAAGGTTGAACAGATTCTTGAGTTCAAAAGCTGCCGTATTTCACCACAGAAGAAGAAGTGAGATGATTCACACTTCAACTTCCTCTCTGCTGTTGCCGTGGAAACAGTGGACAGTATCCACAGAATTTACCCTCAAAGGAAAGTTCAAGAATCCATGAAGGCTGACGGGTTAGTAACTAGTCTACTTACGGGTTAGTAACTAGTCTACTTACGGGTTAGTAACTAGTCTACTTACGGGTTAGTAACTAGTCTACTTACAGGTTAGTAACTAGTCTACTTACGGGTTAGTAACTAGTCTACTTACGGGTTAGTAACTAGTCTACTTACGGGTTAGTAACTAGTCTACTTACAGGTTAGTAACTAGTCTACTTACGGGTTAGTAACTAGTCTACTTACAGGTTAGTAACTAGTACACAGACGGGTTAGTAACTAGTCTACTTACGGGTTAGTAACTAGTCTACTTACGGGTTAGTAACTAGTCTACTTACGGGTTAGTAACTACTCTACTTACAGGTTAGTAACTATTATACAGACGGGTTAGTAACTAGTCTACTTACGGGTTAGTAACTAGTCTACTTACGGGTTAGTAACTAGTCTACTTACAGGTTAGTAACTAGTCTACTTATGGGTTAGTAACTAGTCTACTTACGGGTTAGTAACTAGTCTACTTACGGGTTAGTAACTAGTCTACTTACAGGTTAGTAACTAGTCTACTTACGGGTTAGTAACTAGTCTACTTACGGGTTAGTAACTAGTCTACTTACGGGTTAGTAACTAGTCTACTTACAGGTTAGTAACTAGTCTACTTACGGGTTAGTAACTAGTCTACTTACAGGTTAGTAACTAGTACACAGACGGGTTAGTAACTAGTCTACTTACGGGTTAGTAACTAGTCTACTTACGGGTTAGTAACTAGTCTACTTACGGGTTAGTAACTACTCTACTTACAGGTTAGTAACTATTATACAGACGGGTTAGTAACTAGTCTACTTACGGGTTAGTAACTAGTCTACTTACGGGTTAGTAACTAGTCTACTTACAGGTTAGTAACTAGTCTACTTACGGGTTAGTAACTAGTCTACTTACAGGTTAGTAACTAGTACACAGACGGGTTAGTAACTAGTATACTTACGGGTTAGTAACAAGTCTACTTACGGGTTAGTAACTAGTCTACTTACGGGTTAGTAACTAGTCTACTTACAGGTTAGTAACTTGTATACAGACGGGTTAGTAACTAGTCTACTTACGGGTTAGTAACTAGTCTACTTACGGGTTAGTAACTAGTCTACTTACAGGTTAGTAACTAGTCTACTTCCAGGTTAGTAACTAGTATACAGACGGGTTAGTAACTAGTCTACTTACGGGTTAGTAAGTAGTCTACTTACGGGTCAGTAACTAGTATACTTACGGGTTAGTAACTAGTACACAGACGGGTTAGTAACTAGTATACAGACGGGTTAGTAACTAGTATACAGACGGGTTAGTAACTAGTCTACTTACGGGTTAGTAACTAGTCTACTTACGGGTTAGTAACTAGTATACAGACAGGTTAGTAACTAGTCTACTTACGGGTTAGTAACTAGTATACAGACGGGTTAGTAACTAGTCTACTTACGGGTTAGTAACTAGTATACAGACGGGTTAGTAACTAGTCTACTTACGGGTTAGTAACTAGTCTACAGATGGGTTAGCAACTAGTCTACTTACGGGTTAGTAACTAGTCTACGTACGGGTTAATAATCAGTCTTCAGATGGGTTAATAACCAGTCTTCAGATGGGTTAGTAACCTAAGTCCTCAGATGGGTTAGTAACCAGTCTTCAGATGGGTTAGTAATCAGTCTACAGATGGCTTCGTAATAAGTCTTCAGATGGGTTAGTAACCAGTTTACAGATGGGTTAGTAACCTGAGTTTACAGATGTGTTAGTAACCAGTCTACAGATGGGTTAGTAATCAGTCTTCAGATGGGTTAGTAATCAGTCTACAGATGGGTTAGTAACCAGTCTACAGATGGGTTAGTAATCAGTCTTCAGATGGGTTAGTAATCAGTCTACAGATGGGTTAGTAACCAGTCTACAGATGGGTTAGTAACCTGAGTCTTCAGATGGGTTAGTAACCAGTCTACAAAGTCTCTGTTAGTACCCTGATGACCTTCGCGTTGCTCTGAGGTCAGTGGATGACCTCGTTGGACAGGCTGTGGCCGCAGCGGGCCGAGCGCACTAGCAGCTCGTGGTAGCACTGGAGGAAGCTGTGGTAGATGAAGGTGATGGGCAGTGCCAGCAGCACGATACCGCTGACCACGCAGACGCCGCCCAGCACGCGGCCGGCCACCGTCACCGGGTACATGTCCCCGTAGCCCACCGTGGTCATGGAGATGATGACCCACCAGCAGGCAGCGGGGATGCTGGCGTAATCCTGGTTCCCGGCCTCAAGGTCCAAGCCGTGCTCCAGCAGCTGGGCCAGCGCGCTAAAGATGGCCATGGCCACGCCGATGAAGACCAGCAGCATCACCATCTCGCGATAGCAGCGCCGCAGCGTCAGGCCGAGCGTCTGCAGGCCCACGAAGTGACGCGCCAGTTTGATCACCCAGAAGATCCGCATGACGCGCAGGACGCGCAGCGTGACGCCGGCCCGCTGAAGCTGGGAGTTCTCTCCGGTCAGGACGGTCACGGTCTCCGAGATGTAATATGGCGTGATGGCCACTAGGTCAATGATGTTCAGAGGACGCCGGACAAACTCCCATTTATCCAGAGACACCAGGAAACGGATGATGCACTCTGCCGTGAACCAACCGATACACACCGCCTCAATGATCCTGCAGGAAGGATGACCAATCAGAGAAAGAGGAGAGAGAGAGAGCCAATCAGAAAGAGAAGAGGACCAATCAAAGAAAGATAGAGAACCAATCAGCGTAACCTGTGCTGATATGTGACGCTCAAGGTTCCTCTATGTTCTCAGCTGGTCTCGGCTTGGTCCTACCTGTGCTGTTCCAGGGTCTCGGGGGTTTTCCAATCCGGTAAGGTGCTTGCACACAGCATCACCATGGAGATGACCACAAACAGCATTGAAACGGAGGCGAGGAGTTGCGCTACGAGTGAGGACGTGGGCTCCTCGAACGTCCTCCTGATCCTCTCCAGCCAGCGGCTCCGGGGCTCTTTGGGGCCCCGCCGGCCCTCCTCCGGGAAGAAGTGGACGAAGCAGTCAGACATGCGGTCATCCAGGCGGCGCTCGCAGCACGGCTGCAGGTCGGCGCTCTCCAGGCCCCAGTACAGCATCTCGTTGTAGAAGGACAGCGCGCACATGTGCGGCACCAGGCGCAGCTTCCCGTGCTGCACGTACAGCATGATGAAGACGAAGGCCTCCGAGTGCCGGTCGAAGAAGAACTCGTTCCTGTCGCGGTCGTAGTCGTCACAGAGCTCCAGCAGCTCGCTCTCCGACACGCAGCCGTACAGCCGGCTCAGCCTCGTGAGAGGGAGGCGCTTCATCAGCTCCACCGGGACGGAGAACCTGCGGCCGCCCACGTTCAGGGTGCAACGCCTCCGTGCTGCCCGGCTGCCAAGGCTCATGTCCTGGGGCCCCGAGCTGGTCATGAGCTCATCTGCTGGTTAACATCACAGACACAATAACAGACCTCTGGTTGTTTGTAGACCTGTTGTTGTGTGTAGACCTTTGGTTGTTTGTAGACCTCTGGTTGTTTGTAGACCTCTGGTTGTTTGTAGACCTTTGGTTGTTTGTAGACCTCTTGTTGTTTGCAGACCTCTTGTTGTTTGTAGACCTCTTGTTGTTTGCAGACCTCTTGTTGTTTGCAGACCTCTTGTTGTTTGTAGACCTCTTGTTGTTTGCAGACCTCTTGTTTGTAGACCTCTTGTTGTTTGTAGACCTCTTGTTGTCTGCAGACCTCTTGTTGTCTGCAGACCTCTTGTTGTCTGCAGACCTCTTGTTGTCTGCAGACCTCTTGTTGTTTGTAGACCTCTTGTTGTTTGTAGACCTCTTGTTTGCAGACCTCTTGTTTGTAGACCTCTTGTTGTTTGTAGACCTGTTGTTTGTAGACCTCTTGTTGTTTGCAGACCCCTTGTTGTTTGCAGACCTCTTGTTGTTTGTAGACCTCTTGTTGTTTGTAGACCTCTTGTTGTTTGCAGACCTCTTGTTGTTTGCAGACCTCTTGTTGTTTGCAGACCTCTTGTTGTTTGTAGACCTCTTGTTGTTTGCAGACCTCTTGTTGTTTGCAGACCTCTTGTTGTTTGTAGACCTCTTGTTGTTTGTAGACCTCTTGTTGTTTGCAGACCTCTTGTTGTTTGCAGACCTCTTGTTGTTTGTAGACCTCTTGTTGTTTGCAGACCTCTTGTTGTTTGCAGACCTCTTGTTGTTTGTAGACCTCTTGTTGTTTGCAGACCCCTTGTTGTTTGCAGACCCCTTGTTGTTTGCAGACCTCTTGTTGTTTGTAGACCTCTTGTTGTTTGCAGACCTCTTGTTGTTTGTAGACCTCTTGTTGTTTGCAGACCTCTTGTTGTTTGCAGACCTCTTGTTGTTTGCAGACCTCTTGTTGTTTGCAGACCTCTTGTTTGTAGACCTCTTGTTGTTTGTAGACCTCTTGTTGTTTGCAGACCCCTTGTTGTTTGCAGACCTCTTGTTGTTTGCAGACCTCTTGTTGTTTGCAGACCTCTTGTGGTTTGTAGACCTCTTGTTGTTTGCAGACCTCTTGTTGTTTGCAGACCTCTTGTTGTTTGCAGACCTCTTGTTGTTTGTAGACCTCTTGTTGTTTGCAGACCCCTTGTTGTTTGCAGACCTCTTGTTGTTTGCAGACCTCTTGTTGTTTGCAGACCCCTTGTTGTTTGTAGACCTCTTGTGGTTTGTAGACCTCTTGTTGTTTGCAGACCTCTTGTTGTTTGCAGACCTCTTGTTGTTTGCAGACCTCTTGTTGTTTGCAGACCTCTTGTTGTTTGCAGACCCCTTGTTGTTTGTCTTCAAATCTGCTTCCAGACTTCATCTTCCATCAGAAGCTGTCCCATCGACTGAGCTTCTGGTTCTCTTCTTCTTCTTCTCTTCAGAGCTTAAATGAAAAACAAAAGGAGTCTAATCTGTTCTCCTGTCGACTGGACTGGATTGTTATATAATTTATAGTTAAACAACAAACACACAAACAGAAACATTGAACATTTTATAAACTCACCAGATTTCAGCTTTCAGCTCTTCTTCACTAAATAAAACCTCAGAATGAATCACGTCCGTGGGTTTAACTTCTGGTTTGGTTCTTTTCGTTGAATCTGAGACTGAGCAGCAGCAACACATCATCTTCCTCCTCCTCCTCCTCATCGTCCTCCTCCTCCTCCTCCACCTCGTCGTGTCTGAGAGGAGGAGGATCAGTGTGGATTCAAGTGGCAGTAAGTCAGAGCGTCTGAACCCCCACAAACTGACCGACTGAAGGGAGCTGCTCCATTTCAGCAGCTCCTCCTCCTCCTCTTCGTCAGATCTGATGACCTCATCCCAGATATTAACATAAACGTCCCTTCAGCTGACGTTCATGTTCAACTGAACATCAACCGCAGATTGAATCCTGAGTCAAATGTTTGTTAAAAACCAGAGGAGCTTAAAGTGAAGAGGCAGCGCCCCCTGATGGAGGAGTCAGTCACCTGCAGCTGATTTAATGCTGACGCTGCATTTCCTCTCCACGCAGGAGGATGAACACATGAAGGAGCAGATGAACCCATGAAGGAGCAGAGGAACACATGAAGGAACAGAGGAACACATGAAGGAGCAGATGAACACATGATGGAGCAGAGGAACACATGAAGGAACAGAGGAACACATGAAGGAACAAATGAACACATGAAGGAGCAGATGAACACATGATGGAGCAGAGGAACACATGAAGGAGCAGATGAACACATGAAGGAGCAGAGGAACACATGAAGGAACAAATGAACACATGAAGGAGCAGATGAACACATGAAGGAGCAGAGGAACACATGAAGGAGCAGATGAACACATGAAGGAGCAGATGAACACATGAAGGAGCAGAGGAACACATGAAGGAGCAGATGAACACATGAAGGAGCAGATGAACACATGAAGGAGCAGAGGAACACATGAAGGAGCAGATGAACACATGAAGGAGCAGAGGAACACATGAAGGAACAAATGAACACATGAAGGAGCAGATGAACACATGAAGGAGCAGAGGAACACATGAAGGAGCAGATGAACACATGAAGGAGCAGAGGAACACATGATGGAGCAGAGGAGGACATGAAGGAGCAGATGAACACATGAAGGAGCAGAGGAGGACATGAAGGAGCAGATGAACACATGAAGGAGCAGAGGAACACATGAAGGAGCAGATGAACACATGATGGAGCAGAGGAGGACATGAAGGAGCAGATGAACACATGAAGGAGCAGAGGAACACATGAAGGAGCAGATGAACACATGAAGGAGCAGAGGAGCACATGAAGGAGCAGATGAACACATGAAGGAGCAGAGGAACACATGAAGGAGCAGATGAACACATGAAGGAGCAGATGAACACATGATGGAGCAGAGGAGGACATGAAGGAGCAGATGAACACATGAAGGAGCAGAGGAGGACATGAAGGAGCAGATGAACACATGAAGGAGCAGAGGAACACATGAAGGAGCAGATGAACACATGAAGGAGCAGAGGAACACATAAAGGAGCAGATGAACACATGAAGGAGCAGAGGAGGACATGAAGGAGCAGATGAACACATGAAGGAGCAGATGAACACATGAAGGAGCTGAGGAGGACATGAAGGAGCAGATGAACACATGAAGGAGCAGAGGAGGACATGAAGGAACAGAGGAACACATGAAGGAGCAGATGAACACATGAAGGAGCAGAGGAACACATGAAGGAGCAGATGAACACATGAAGGAGCAGATGAACACATGAAGGAGCAGAGGAGGACATGAAGGAGCAGATGAACACATGAAGGAGCAGAGGAGGACATGAAGGAGCAGATGAACACATGAACGAGCAGATGAACACATGAAGGAGCAGAGGAGGACATGAAGGAGCAGATGAACACATGAAGGAGCTGGAACATGACGACATTATAAAACACGGAGCGGATCTGTGAAAAACTATTACATTATAAAATATTTATGACTTTGTGATTTTGTTTAGGCAACCAGAGAAGAAGAAGGCCCCACATACACACACACACACACACACACACACACACACACGCACACACACACACACACACACGCACACATACGCACACGCACACACACCTTGTGTACAGAGAGCAAAGCTGATACAGTGATGTCACTCCTGGAGAAGAAGACGGAGAAAACAAAGATGATTCAAATCCAAACTTTATTGGACTGATGTTCATGACACAAAACACAAAGCATCTCTTTGAGGTTGTTTAACGTCTCTTTGAGGTTGTTTAACGTCTCTTTGAGATTGTTTAACGTCTCTTTGAGTTGCTTTGAGGTTTTTTGTTGTCTCTTTGAGGAGTTTCAAGTCTCTTTGAGGTCTTTAAATGTCTCTTTGAAGAGTTTAGAGTATCTGAGGTTGTTTAGAGTCTCTTAGTGGTCATTTAGAGTCTCTGAAGTTGTTTTGAGTCTCTTTGTGGTTGTTTCGAGTCTCTGAGGTTGTTTTTGGGTCTTTCTGTGGTCGTTTAGGGTCCCTGAGGTTGTTTTAAGTGTCTTTGTGGTCGCAGTGAATCTCTGAGGTTGTTTTGAGTGTCTTTGTGGTCATTTAGTGTCTCTTAGTGGTTATTTTGAGTATTTTTGTGTTTACTT
>NW_027175943.1:14394144-14432288 GCF_023055335.1 Clinocottus analis | reverse complement strand
TATATCAGTGCTGAGTTCTTCTACTGCAAAGTGATGAAGTCAAGTATCTTACCAGTGACTGCAGCAATGTTGACTCCACTGCTTCTGGCGCTCTCAAACACAGAGAGGAGAGTGAATGTGTATTTAGTTCCAGCAGTGAGAGATGAGACTGTGTGAGTCACTGGTCCGTCTCCCTTTGGTGGACTGATGTTAATCCTCCGTCGTTAAACTGGAGAATATAGCGGACATTGCGGTTAACTTGCTTCCACTGCAGAGTGATGCTGGTCTCATCTTGTCCTGTTGATTTGAAGCCTTTTGCGTTTGAAGGAGCTGAGAAAGAAAAAGAGCAGTGAAGGATTTGATGAATTCCCACCCTCTGGGTTTTCAAATGATTCATTTTGCATCGCATGAAATGGAAAAAGAATGGCTAACTGGGCTACAGCAGGGCATCGTTCTGAAATTCTAAATCTTACCAGTGACTGCAGTAATGGTGACTCCACTGCTTCTGACTCTCTCAAACACAGAGAGGAGAGTGAATGTGTATTTAGTTCCAGCAGTGAGAGATGAGACTGTGTGAGTCACTGGTCTGTCTCTATCTGTTGCACTGATGGTTCTCTCTGTGCCATTAAACTGGAGAATAAAGCCGGCGTTGGGGTTCACTTGATTCCACTGCAGAGTGATACTGGTCTCATCTTGTCCTTTCGCTCTGAAGCTTTTTGTGTTCAGAGGAGCTGCGATAGAAAAAGAGCAGTGACGGATTTGATGAATTCCCAACCTCTGGGTTTTCAAATGATTCATTTTGCATCACATGAAATTGAAAAAGAATGGCTAACTGAGCTACAAAAGTGCATCTTTTTGAAATCCTGAATTTTACCAGTGACTGCAGTAATGTTGACTCCACTGCCACTGATTCTGAGCATGAGTTCATTGAAACATGGGTCTAGTTCTTTAAAGGCCGCCTTTTCTTGTCACTTATGAATAGTGCTTGATTCTGGGCATGAGTTCATTGTAACATGGGTCTGGTTCTCCAGAGCTAGTTCTCCAGAGCCATTCACTTACCCAGGAATCGTGCTTGATTCTGGGCATGAGTTCGTCGAAACATGGTTCTCCCTTTCCAGAGGCCGCCTTTGCTAGTCTTTGCTACCCAGAATCAAGCACTATTCATGGGTAAGAATAGTGCTTGATTCTGGGCAAGAGTTCAAGGAAACATGGGTCCGGTTCTCCAGAGCTGGGTCTCCAGAGCTAGTCACTTAGCCAGGAATATAGCTTGATTCTGATTATGAGTTCATTGAAACATGGGTCTGGTTCTCCAGAGCTAGTCACTTACCCATGACTAGTGCTTTATTCTGGGCATGAGTTCAATGAAACATGGGTCTGGTTCTCCAGAGGCCACCTTTGCTATTAACTTACCCAGGAATAGAGCTTTATTCTGGGCAAGAGTTCAATGAAACATGGGTCTGGTTTTCCAGATGTGGTTCTCCAGAGCTGGTCACTTACCCAGGAATAGAGCTTGATTCTGGGCATGAGTTCATTGAGACATGGATCTGGTTCACCGGAGCTAGTCACTTACCCATGAAAAGTGCTTGATTCTGGGCATGAGTTCATTGACACATGGGTCTGGTTGTACAGAGTTTTCTAATGAGTTTTCCAAAATCACAAGTAGGACAAATCCTGACGTCAGGGTGGGGGGGGGGGGGCAATGCCATGATTCTCTTATCTTCTCCGAGTTAGCATGTTGCTAATTTAACTATCTTTTTTTTAACAATGGTCTGCAGACGTGTGCTTAGAGGACCATGTTAAAGGTCCCCATTGCAATGCCATGTTTAAATTTCAGCCATTTTGGACAATTTTCTGATGAGTTAGCTGCAGTCGTGCGGGGGTCAGGCATACGCTTAACCATTCTGGGCCACTGTAGAAACATGGCAGTTGAAATTAGCGGACTCCGTAAGGATCACCCGCTTTGCATGTAGATAAAAAAAACGGCCCATTTTAAATAAGAAAGCAAACATACAACAATTATTTTTAGCTGATAAAGAAAACATACTTGTGAACATTATTTTGCATTTCTGCCAAAAGATCCTCCCAAATTCTAAACACTGGACATTTCAAGTATTCTCAAATTGTATCTTTCTTGGTGAATATAATAATTTACTATGTTAGAGAATACAGTGTAAAATGTAATTTAAATGCAGATTTACTAAGGGCATATTTCACTCATCAAATATATTCAGTGCTGACTTCCTTTACCGCGCGATGAAGTCAAGTATCTTACCAGTGACTGCAGCAATGTTGACTCCACTGCTTCTGACGCTCTCAAACACAGAGAGGAGAGTGAATTTGTATTTAGTTCCAGCAGTGAGAGATGAGACTGTGTGAGTCACTGGTCCGTCTCCCTTTGGTGGACTGATGTTAATCCCTCCGTCGTTAAACTGGAGAATATAGCGGACATTGCTGTTGACTTGCTTCCACTGCAGAGTGATGCTGGTCTCATTTTGTCCTGTTGATCTTAAGCCTTTTGCGCTTGAAGGAGCTGGGAAAGAAAAAGATCAAAGAAAGATTATATTGAATAACACTCTGGGTGTTCTTTAAAATGATCCATTCTGCAGTGCCACATAAAAGTCAATGCTCACAATGAGAGAAACAAGCACAACTGGTGTTTGAGTTAGCAAGCATTATGTATATGTGTACAATTTATACAGAACATGAACAGATTTAGCATTTACGACCAGCTATGTACTAAAAATAGACTATTGGAACTTGAAAGGTCCAGCTATTTAAGATTTAGGGTGACTTAGCGGTTGAGGTTTCAGATTGCAACAAAATGACAACTTCTGCCTTTTGTCTGTTTAAGCAAGAAATGCAAACGGACCTATCGAGGGTAAGTGATTGGCTTGGCCATTCTGGGCCAACTGTAGAAACCTGGCGGTGCAAAGTAGTGGACTCTGTAAGGAGCATCTGCTCTGCACGTAGATAACAACGACCCATTTCAGGAAGACTAAAATACACCCATTCTTATATCCAGGTGATAATGCACTAAACAAAAAAACATACTTATTTACAATATAGTCCATTTCTGCCAAAAGATCCCTCCAAATTTTAAACACTGGACATTTAAAGGACTTTCAAATTGTAACTTTTTTGGTGACTATAATAATTTATTATGTTAGTGAATACAGTGTAAAATGTTCACGAAATGCAGATTTAGTGAGTGCATATTTCACTCATCCAATATATTCAGACTTTATATCAGTGCTGAGTTCTTCTACTGCAAAGTGATGAAGTCAAGTATCTTACCAGTGACTGCAGCAATGTTGACTCCACTGCTTCTGGCGCTCTCAAACACAGAGAGGAGAGTGAATGTGTATTTAGTTCCAGCAGTGAGAGATGAGACTGTGTGAGTCACTGGTCCGTCTCCCTTTGGTGGACTGATGTTAATCCCTCCGTCGTTAAACTGGAGAATATAGCGGACATTGCGGTTAACTTGCTTCCACTGCAGAGTGATGCTGGTCTCATCTTGTCCTGTTGATTTGAAGCCTTTTGCGTTTGAAGGAGCTGAGAAAGAAAAAGAGCAGTGAAGGATTTGATGAATTCCCACCCTCTGGGTTTTCAAATGATTCATTTTGCATCGCATGAAATGGAAAAAGAATGGCTAACTGGGCTACAGCAGGGCATCGTTCTGAAATTCTAAATCTTACCAGTGACTGCAGTAATGGTGACTCCACTGCTTCTGACTCTCTCAAACACAGAGAGGAGAGTGAATGTGTATTTAGTTCCAGCAGTGAGAGATGAGACTGTGTGAGTCACTGGTCCGTCTCTATCTGTTGCACTGATGGTTCTCTCTGTGCCATTAAACTGGAGAATAAAGCCGGCGTTGGGGTTCACTTGATTCCACTGCAGAGTGATACTGGTCTCATCTTGTCCTTTCGCTCTGAAGCTTTTTGTGTTCAGAGGAGCTGCGATAGAAAAAGAGCAGTGACGGATTTGATGAATTCCCAACCTCTGGGTTTTCAAATGATTCATTTTGCATCACATGAAATTGAAAAAGAATGGCTAACTGAGCTACAAAAGTGCATCTTTTTGAAATCCTGAATTTTACCAGTGACTGCAGTAATGTTGACTCCACTGCCACTGATTCTGAGCATGAGTTCATTGAAACATGGGTCTAGTTCTTTAAAGGCCGCCTTTTCTTGTCACTTATGAATAGTGCTTGATTCTGGGCATGAGTTCATTGTAACATGGGTCTGGTTCTCCAGAGCTAGTTCTCCAGAGCCATTCACTTACCCAGGAATCGTGCTTGATTCTGGGCATGAGTTCGTCGAAACATGGTTCTCCCTTTCCAGAGGCCGCCTTTGCTAGTCTTTGCTACCCAGAATCAAGCACTATTCATGGGTAAGAATAGTGCTTGATTCTGGGCAAGAGTTCAAGGAAACATGGGTCCGGTTCTCCAGAGCTGGGTCTCCAGAGCTAGTCACTTAGCCAGGAATATAGCTTGATTCTGATTATGAGTTCATTGAAACATGGGTCTGGTTCTCCAGAGCTAGTCACTTACCCATGACTAGTGCTTTATTCTGGGCATGAGTTCAATGAAACATGGGTCTGGTTCTCCAGAGGCCACCTTTGCTATTAACTTACCCAGGAATAGAGCTTTATTCTGGGCAAGAGTTCAATGAAACATGGGTCTGGTTTTCCAGATGTGGTTCTCCAGAGCTGGTCACTTACCCAGGAATAGAGCTTGATTCTGGGCATGAGTTCATTGAGACATGGATCTGGTTCACCGGAGCTAGTCACTTACCCATGAAAAGTGCTTGATTCTGGGCATGAGTTCATTGACACATGGGTCTGGTTGTACAGAGTTTTCTAATGAGTTTTCCAAAATCACAAGTAGGACAAATCCTGACGTCAGGGTGGGGGGGGGGGGGGGGCAATGCCATGATTCTCTTATCTTCTCCGAGTTAGCATGTTGCTAATTTAACTATCTTTTTTTTAACAATGGTCTGCAGACGTGTGCTTAGAGGACCATGTTAAAGGTCCCCATTGCAATGCCATGTTTAAATTTCAGCCATTTTGGACAATTTTCTGATGAGTTAGCTGCAGTCGTGCGGGGGTCAGGCATACGCTTAACCATTCTGGGCCACTGTAGAAACATGGCAGTTGAAATTAGCGGACTCCGTAAGGATCACCCGCTTTGCATGTAGATAAAAAAAACGGCCCATTTTAAATAAGAAAGCAAACATACAACAATTATTTTTAGCTGATAAAGAAAACATACTTGTGAACATTATTTTGCATTTCTGCCAAAAGATCCTCCCAAATTCTAAACACTGGACATTTCAAGTATTCTCAAATTGTATCTTTCTTGGTGAATATAATAATTTACTATGTTAGAGAATACAGTGTAAAATGTAATTTAAATGCAGATTTACTAAGGGCATATTTCACTCATCAAATATATTCAGTGCTGACTTCCTTTACCGCGCGATGAAGTCAAGTATCTTACCAGTGACTGCAGCAATGTTGACTCCACTGCTTCTGACGCTCTCAAACACAGAGAGGAGAGTGAATTTGTATTTAGTTCCAGCAGTGAGAGATGAGACTGTGTGAGTCACTGGTCCGTCTCCCTTTGGTGGACTGATGTTAATCCCTCCGTCGTTAAACTGGAGAATATAGCGGACATTGCTGTTGACTTGCTTCCACTGCAGAGTGATGCTGGTCTCATTTTGTCCTGTTGATCTTAAGCCTTTTGCGCTTGAAGGAGCTGGGAAAGAAAAAGATCAAAGAAAGATTATATTGAATAACACTCTGGGTGTTCTTTAAAATGATCCATTCTGCAGTGCCACATAAAAGTCAATGCTCACAATGAGAGAAACAAGCACAACTGGTGTTTGAGTTAGCAAGCATTATGTATATGTGTACAATTTATACAGAACATGAACAGATTTAGCATTTACGACCAGCTATGTACTAAAAATAGACTATTGGAACTTGAAAGGTCCAGCTATTTAAGATTTAGGGTGACTTAGCGGTTGAGGTTTCAGATTGCAACAAAATGACAACTTCTGCCTTTTGTCTGTTTAAGCAAGAAATGCAAACGGACCTATCGAGGGTAAGTGATTGGCTTGGCCATTCTGGGCCAACTGTAGAAACCTGGCGGTGCAAAGTAGTGGACTCTGTAAGGAGCATCTGCTCTGCACGTAGATAACAACGACCCATTTCAGGAAGACTAAAATACACCCATTCTTATATCCAGGTGATAATGCACTAAACAAAAAAACATACTTATTTACAATATAGTCCATTTCTGCCAAAAGATCCCTCCAAATTTTAAACACTGGACATTTAAAGGACTTTCAAATTGTAACTTTTTTGGTGACTATAATAATTTATTATGTTAGTGAATACAGTGTAAAATGTTCACGAAATGCAGATTTAGTGAGTGCATATTTCACTCATCCAATATATTCAGACTTTATATCAGTGCTGAGTTCTTCTACTGCAAAGTGATGAAGTCAAGTATCTTACCAGTGACTGCAGCAATGTTGACTCCACTGCTTCTGGCGCTCTCAAACACAGAGAGGAGAGTGAATGTGTATTTAGTTCCAGCAGTGAGAGATGAGACTGTGTGAGTCACTGGTCCGTCTCCCTTTGGTGGACTGATGTTAATCCCTCCGTCGTTAAACTGGAGAATATAGCGGACATTGCGGTTAACTTGCTTCCACTGCAGAGTGATGCTGGTCTCATCTTGTCCTGTTGATTTGAAGCCTTTTGCGTTTGAAGGAGCTGAGAAAGAAAAAGAGCAGTGAAGGATTTGATGAATTCCCACCCTCTGGGTTTTCAAATGATTCATTTTGCATCGCATGAAATGGAAAAAGAATGGCTAACTGGGCTACAGCAGGGCATCGTTCTGAAATTCTAAATCTTACCAGTGACTGCAGTAATGGTGACTCCACTGCTTCTGACTCTCTCAAACACAGAGAGGAGAGTGAATGTGTATTTAGTTCCAGCAGTGAGAGATGAGACTGTGTGAGTCACTGGTCCGTCTCTATCTGTTGCACTGATGGTTCTCTCTGTGCCATTAAACTGGAGAATAAAGCCGGCGTTGGGGTTCACTTGATTCCACTGCAGAGTGATACTGGTCTCATCTTGTCCTTTCGCTCTGAAGCTTTTTGTGTTCAGAGGAGCTGCGATAGAAAAAGAGCAGTGACGGATTTGATGAATTCCCAACCTCTGGGTTTTCAAATGATTCATTTTGCATCACATGAAATTGAAAAAGAATGGCTAACTGAGCTACAAAAGTGCATCTTTTTGAAATCCTGAATTTTACCAGTGACTGCAGTAATGTTGACTCCACTGCCACTGATTCTGAGCATGAGTTCATTGAAACATGGGTCTAGTTCTTTAAAGGCCGCCTTTTCTTGTCACTTATGAATAGTGCTTGATTCTGGGCATGAGTTCATTGTAACATGGGTCTGGTTCTCCAGAGCTAGTTCTCCAGAGCCATTCACTTACCCAGGAATCGTGCTTGATTCTGGGCATGAGTTCGTCGAAACATGGTTCTCCCTTTCCAGAGGCCGCCTTTGCTAGTCTTTGCTACCCAGAATCAAGCACTATTCATGGGTAAGAATAGTGCTTGATTCTGGGCAAGAGTTCAAGGAAACATGGGTCCGGTTCTCCAGAGCTGGGTCTCCAGAGCTAGTCACTTAGCCAGGAATATAGCTTGATTCTGATTATGAGTTCATTGAAACATGGGTCTGGTTCTCCAGAGCTAGTCACTTACCCATGACTAGTGCTTTATTCTGGGCATGAGTTCAATGAAACATGGGTCTGGTTCTCCAGAGGCCACCTTTGCTATTAACTTACCCAGGAATAGAGCTTTATTCTGGGCAAGAGTTCAATGAAACATGGGTCTGGTTTTCCAGATGTGGTTCTCCAGAGCTGGTCACTTACCCAGGAATAGAGCTTGATTCTGGGCATGAGTTCATTGAGACATGGATCTGGTTCACCGGAGCTAGTCACTTACCCATGAAAAGTGCTTGATTCTGGGCATGAGTTCATTGACACATGGGTCTGGTTGTACAGAGTTTTCTAATGAGTTTTCCAAAATCACAAGTAGGACAAATCCTGACGTCAGGGTGGGGGGGGGGGGGGCAATGCCATGATTCTCTTATCTTCTCCGAGTTAGCATGTTGCTAATTTAACTATCTTTTTTTTAACAATGGTCTGCAGACGTGTGCTTAGAGGACCATGTTAAAGGTCCCCATTGCAATGCCATGTTTAAATTTCAGCCATTTTGGACAATTTTCTGATGAGTTAGCTGCAGTCGTGCGGGGGTCAGGCATACGCTTAACCATTCTGGGCCACTGTAGAAACATGGCAGTTGAAATTAGCGGACTCCGTAAGGATCACCCGCTTTGCATGTAGATAAAAAAAACGGCCCATTTTAAATAAGAAAGCAAACATACAACAATTATTTTTAGCTGATAAAGAAAACATACTTGTGAACATTATTTTGCATTTCTGCCAAAAGATCCTCCCAAATTCTAAACACTGGACATTTCAAGTATTCTCAAATTGTATCTTTCTTGGTGAATATAATAATTTACTATGTTAGAGAATACAGTGTAAAATGTAATTTAAATGCAGATTTACTAAGGGCATATTTCACTCATCAAATATATTCAGTGCTGACTTCCTTTACCGCGCGATGAAGTCAAGTATCTTACCAGTGACTGCAGCAATGTTGACTCCACTGCTTCTGACGCTCTCAAACACAGAGAGGAGAGTGAATTTGTATTTAGTTCCAGCAGTGAGAGATGAGACTGTGTGAGTCACTGGTCCGTCTCCCTTTGGTGGACTGATGTTAATCCCTCCGTCGTTAAACTGGAGAATATAGCGGACATTGCTGTTGACTTGCTTCCACTGCAGAGTGATGCTGGTCTCATTTTGTCCTGTTGATCTTAAGCCTTTTGCGCTTGAAGGAGCTGGGAAAGAAAAAGATCAAAGAAAGATTATATTGAATAACACTCTGGGTGTTCTTTAAAATGATCCATTCTGCAGTGCCACATAAAAGTCAATGCTCACAATGAGAGAAACAAGCACAACTGGTGTTTGAGTTAGCAAGCATTATGTATATGTGTACAATTTATACAGAACATGAACAGATTTAGCATTTACGACCAGCTATGTACTAAAAATAGACTATTGGAACTTGAAAGGTCCAGCTATTTAAGATTTAGGGTGACTTAGCGGTTGAGGTTTCAGATTGCAACAAAATGACAACTTCTGCCTTTTGTCTGTTTAAGCAAGAAATGCAAACGGACCTATCGAGGGTAAGTGATTGGCTTGGCCATTCTGGGCCAACTGTAGAAACCTGGCGGTGCAAAGTAGTGGACTCTGTAAGGAGCATCTGCTCTGCACGTAGATAACAACGACCCATTTCAGGAAGACTAAAATACACCCATTCTTATATCCAGGTGATAATGCACTAAACAAAAAAACATACTTATTTACAATATAGTCCATTTCTGCCAAAAGATCCCTCCAAATTTTAAACACTGGACATTTAAAGGACTTTCAAATTGTAACTTTTTTGGTGACTATAATAATTTATTATGTTAGTGAATACAGTGTAAAATGTTCACGAAATGCAGATTTAGTGAGTGCATATTTCACTCATCCAATATATTCAGACTTTATATCAGTGCTGAGTTCTTCTACTGCAAAGTGATGAAGTCAAGTATCTTACCAGTGACTGCAGCAATGTTGACTCCACTGCTTCTGGCGCTCTCAAACACAGAGAGGAGAGTGAATGTGTATTTAGTTCCAGCAGTGAGAGATGAGACTGTGTGAGTCACTGGTCCGTCTCCCTTTGGTGGACTGATGTTAATCCCTCCGTCGTTAAACTGGAGAATATAGCGGACATTGCGGTTAACTTGCTTCCACTGCAGAGTGATGCTGGTCTCATCTTGTCCTGTTGATTTGAAGCCTTTTGCGTTTGAAGGAGCTGAGAAAGAAAAAGAGCAGTGAAGGATTTGATGAATTCCCACCCTCTGGGTTTTCAAATGATTCATTTTGCATCGCATGAAATGGAAAAAGAATGGCTAACTGGGCTACAGCAGGGCATCGTTCTGAAATTCTAAATCTTACCAGTGACTGCAGTAATGGTGACTCCACTGCTTCTGACTCTCTCAAACACAGAGAGGAGAGTGAATGTGTATTTAGTTCCAGCAGTGAGAGATGAGACTGTGTGAGTCACTGGTCCGTCTCTATCTGTTGCACTGATGGTTCTCTCTGTGCCATTAAACTGGAGAATAAAGCCGGCGTTGAGGTTCACTTGATTCCACTGCAGAGTGATACTGGTCTCATCTTGTCCTTTCGCTCTGAAGCTTTTTGTGTTCAGAGGAGCTGCGATAGAAAAAGAGCAGTGACGGATTTGATGAATTCCCAACCTCTGGGTTTTCAAATGATTCATTTTGCATCACATGAAATTGAAAAAGAATGGCTAACTGAGCTACAAAAGTGCATCTTTTTGAAATCCTGAATTTTACCAGTGACTGCAGTAATGTTGACTCCACTGCCACTGATTCTGAGCATGAGTTCATTGAAACATGGGTCTAGTTCTTTAAAGGCCGCCTTTTCTTGTCACTTATGAATAGTGCTTGATTCTGGGCATGAGTTCATTGTAACATGGGTCTGGTTCTCCAGAGCTAGTTCTCCAGAGCCATTCACTTACCCAGGAATCGTGCTTGATTCTGGGCATGAGTTCGTCGAAACATGGTTCTCCCTTTCCAGAGGCCGCCTTTGCTAGTCTTTGCTACCCAGAATCAAGCACTATTCATGGGTAAGAATAGTGCTTGATTCTGGGCAAGAGTTCAAGGAAACATGGGTCCGGTTCTCCAGAGCTGGGTCTCCAGAGCTAGTCACTTAGCCAGGAATATAGCTTGATTCTGATTATGAGTTCATTGAAACATGGGTCTGGTTCTCCAGAGCTAGTCACTTACCCATGACTAGTGCTTTATTCTGGGCATGAGTTCAATGAAACATGGGTCTGGTTCTCCAGAGGCCACCTTTGCTATTAACTTACCCAGGAATAGAGCTTTATTCTGGGCAAGAGTTCAATGAAACATGGGTCTGGTTTTCCAGATGTGGTTCTCCAGAGCTGGTCACTTACCCAGGAATAGAGCTTGATTCTGGGCATGAGTTCATTGAGACATGGATCTGGTTCACCGGAGCTAGTCACTTACCCATGAAAAGTGCTTGATTCTGGGCATGAGTTCATTGACACATGGGTCTGGTTGTACAGAGTTTTCTAATGAGTTTTCCAAAATCACAAGTAGGACAAATCCTGACGTCAGGGTGGGGGGGGGGGGGGGGGGGCAATGCCATGATTCTCTTATCTTCTCCGAGTTAGCATGTTGCTAATTTAACTATCTTTTTTTTAACAATGGTCTGCAGACGTGTGCTTAGAGGACCATGTTAAAGGTCCCCATTGCAATGCCATGTTTAAATTTCAGCCATTTTGGACAATTTTCTGATGAGTTAGCTGCAGTCGTGCGGGGGTCAGGCATACGCTTAACCATTCTGGGCCACTGTAGAAACATGGCAGTTGAAATTAGCGGACTCCGTAAGGATCACCCGCTTTGCATGTAGATAAAAAAAACGGCCCATTTTAAATAAGAAAGCAAACATACAACAATTATTTTTAGCTGATAAAGAAAACATACTTGTGAACATTATTTTGCATTTCTGCCAAAAGATCCTCCCAAATTCTAAACACTGGACATTTCAAGTATTCTCAAATTGTATCTTTCTTGGTGAATATAATAATTTACTATGTTAGAGAATACAGTGTAAAATGTAATTTAAATGCAGATTTACTAAGGGCATATTTCACTCATCAAATATATTCAGTGCTGACTTCCTTTACCGCGCGATGAAGTCAAGTATCTTACCAGTGACTGCAGCAATGTTGACTCCACTGCTTCTGACGCTCTCAAACACAGAGAGGAGAGTGAATTTGTATTTAGTTCCAGCAGTGAGAGATGAGACTGTGTGAGTCACTGGTCCGTCTCCCTTTGGTGGACTGATGTTAATCCCTCCGTCGTTAAACTGGAGAATATAGCGGACATTGCTGTTGACTTGCTTCCACTGCAGAGTGATGCTGGTCTCATTTTGTCCTGTTGATCTTAAGCCTTTTGCGCTTGAAGGAGCTGGGAAAGAAAAAGATCAAAGAAAGATTATATTGAATAACACTCTGGGTGTTCTTTAAAATGATCCATTCTGCAGTGCCACATAAAAGTCAATGCTCACAATGAGAGAAACAAGCACAACTGGTGTTTGAGTTAGCAAGCATTATGTATATGTGTACAATTTATACAGAACATGAACAGATTTAGCATTTACGACCAGCTATGTACTAAAAATAGACTATTGGAACTTGAAAGGTCCAGCTATTTAAGATTTAGGGTGACTTAGCGGTTGAGGTTTCAGATTGCAACAAAATGACAACTTCTGCCTTTTGTCTGTTTAAGCAAGAAATGCAAACGGACCTATCGAGGGTAAGTGATTGGCTTGGCCATTCTGGGCCAACTGTAGAAACCTGGCGGTGCAAAGTAGTGGACTCTGTAAGGAGCATCTGCTCTGCACGTAGATAACAACGACCCATTTCAGGAAGACTAAAATACACCCATTCTTATATCCAGGTGATAATGCACTAAACAAAAAAACATACTTATTTACAATATAGTCCATTTCTGCCAAAAGATCCCTCCAAATTTTAAACACTGGACATTTAAAGGACTTTCAAATTGTAACTTTTTTGGTGACTATAATAATTTATTATGTTAGTGAATACAGTGTAAAATGTTCACGAAATGCAGATTTAGTGAGTGCATATTTCACTCATCCAATATATTCAGACTTTATATCAGTGCTGAGTTCTTCTACTGCAAAGTGATGAAGTCAAGTATCTTACCAGTGACTGCAGCAATGTTGACTCCACTGCTTCTGGCGCTCTCAAACACAGAGAGGAGAGTGAATGTGTATTTAGTTCCAGCAGTGAGAGATGAGACTGTGTGAGTCACTGGTCCGTCTCCCTTTGGTGGACTGATGTTAATCCCTCCGTCGTTAAACTGGAGAATATAGCGGACATTGCGGTTAACTTGCTTCCACTGCAGAGTGATGCTGGTCTCATCTTGTCCTGTTGATTTGAAGCCTTTTGCGTTTGAAGGAGCTGAGAAAGAAAAAGAGCAGTGAAGGATTTGATGAATTCCCACCCTCTGGGTTTTCAAATGATTCATTTTGCATCGCATGAAATGGAAAAAGAATGGCTAACTGGGCTACAGCAGGGCATCGTTCTGAAATTCTAAATCTTACCAGTGACTGCAGTAATGGTGACTCCACTGCTTCTGACTCTCTCAAACACAGAGAGGAGAGTGAATGTGTATTTAGTTCCAGCAGTGAGAGATGAGACTGTGTGAGTCACTGGTCCGTCTCTATCTGTTGCACTGATGGTTCTCTCTGTGCCATTAAACTGGAGAATAAAGCCGGCGTTGGGGTTCACTTGATTCCACTGCAGAGTGATACTGGTCTCATCTTGTCCTTTCGCTCTGAAGCTTTTTGTGTTCAGAGGAGCTGCGATAGAAAAAGAGCAGTGACGGATTTGATGAATTCCCAACCTCTGGGTTTTCAAATGATTCATTTTGCATCACATGAAATTGAAAAAGAATGGCTAACTGAGCTACAAAAGTGCATCTTTTTGAAATCCTGAATTTTACCAGTGACTGCAGTAATGTTGACTCCACTGCCACTGATTCTGAGCATGAGTTCATTGAAACATGGGTCTAGTTCTTTAAAGGCCGCCTTTTCTTGTCACTTATGAATAGTGCTTGATTCTGGGCATGAGTTCATTGTAACATGGGTCTGGTTCTCCAGAGCTAGTTCTCCAGAGCCATTCACTTACCCAGGAATCGTGCTTGATTCTGGGCATGAGTTCGTCGAAACATGGTTCTCCCTTTCCAGAGGCCGCCTTTGCTAGTCTTTGCTACCCAGAATCAAGCACTATTCATGGGTAAGAATAGTGCTTGATTCTGGGCAAGAGTTCAAGGAAACATGGGTCCGGTTCTCCAGAGCTGGGTCTCCAGAGCTAGTCACTTAGCCAGGAATATAGCTTGATTCTGATTATGAGTTCATTGAAACATGGGTCTGGTTCTCCAGAGCTAGTCACTTACCCATGACTAGTGCTTTATTCTGGGCATGAGTTCAATGAAACATGGGTCTGGTTCTCCAGAGGCCACCTTTGCTATTAACTTACCCAGGAATAGAGCTTTATTCTGGGCAAGAGTTCAATGAAACATGGGTCTGGTTTTCCAGATGTGGTTCTCCAGAGCTGGTCACTTACCCAGGAATAGAGCTTGATTCTGGGCATGAGTTCATTGAGACATGGATCTGGTTCACCGGAGCTAGTCACTTACCCATGAAAAGTGCTTGATTCTGGGCATGAGTTCATTGACACATGGGTCTGGTTGTACAGAGTTTTCTAATGAGTTTTCCAAAATCACAAGTAGGACAAATCCTGACGTCAGGGTGGGGGGGGGGGGGGGGGGGGCAATGCCATGATTCTCTTATCTTCTCCGAGTTAGCATGTTGCTAATTTAACTATCTTTTTTTTAACAATGGTCTGCAGACGTGTGCTTAGAGGACCATGTTAAAGGTCCCCATTGCAATGCCATGTTTAAATTTCAGCCATTTTGGACAATTTTCTGATGAGTTAGCTGCAGTCGTGCGGGGGTCAGGCATACGCTTAACCATTCTGGGCCACTGTAGAAACATGGCAGTTGAAATTAGCGGACTCCGTAAGGATCACCCGCTTTGCATGTAGATAAAAAAAACGGCCCATTTTAAATAAGAAAGCAAACATACAACAATTATTTTTAGCTGATAAAGAAAACATACTTGTGAACATTATTTTGCATTTCTGCCAAAAGATCCTCCCAAATTCTAAACACTGGACATTTCAAGTATTCTCAAATTGTATCTTTCTTGGTGAATATAATAATTTACTATGTTAGAGAATACAGTGTAAAATGTAATTTAAATGCAGATTTACTAAGGGCATATTTCACTCATCAAATATATTCAGTGCTGACTTCCTTTACCGCGCGATGAAGTCAAGTATCTTACCAGTGACTGCAGCAATGTTGACTCCACTGCTTCTGACGCTCTCAAACACAGAGAGGAGAGTGAATTTGTATTTAGTTCCAGCAGTGAGAGATGAGACTGTGTGAGTCACTGGTCCGTCTCCCTTTGGTGGACTGATGTTAATCCCTCCGTCGTTAAACTGGAGAATATAGCGGACATTGCTGTTGACTTGCTTCCACTGCAGAGTGATGCTGGTCTCATTTTGTCCTGTTGATCTTAAGCCTTTTGCGCTTGAAGGAGCTGGGAAAGAAAAAGATCAAAGAAAGATTATATTGAATAACACTCTGGGTGTTCTTTAAAATGATCCATTCTGCAGTGCCACATAAAAGTCAATGCTCACAATGAGAGAAACAAGCACAACTGGTGTTTGAGTTAGCAAGCATTATGTATATGTGTACAATTTATACAGAACATGAACAGATTTAGCATTTACGACCAGCTATGTACTAAAAATAGACTATTGGAACTTGAAAGGTCCAGCTATTTAAGATTTAGGGTGACTTAGCGGTTGAGGTTTCAGATTGCAACAAAATGACAACTTCTGCCTTTTGTCTGTTTAAGCAAGAAATGCAAACGGACCTATCGAGGGTAAGTGATTGGCTTGGCCATTCTGGGCCAACTGTAGAAACCTGGCGGTGCAAAGTAGTGGACTCTGTAAGGAGCATCTGCTCTGCACGTAGATAACAACGACCCATTTCAGGAAGACTAAAATACACCCATTCTTATATCCAGGTGATAATGCACTAAACAAAAAAACATACTTATTTACAATATAGTCCATTTCTGCCAAAAGATCCCTCCAAATTTTAAACACTGGACATTTAAAGGACTTTCAAATTGTAACTTTTTTGGTGACTATAATAATTTATTATGTTAGTGAATACAGTGTAAAATGTTCACGAAATGCAGATTTAGTGAGTGCATATTTCACTCATCCAATATATTCAGACTTTATATCAGTGCTGAGTTCTTCTACTGCAAAGTGATGAAGTCAAGTATCTTACCAGTGACTGCAGCAATGTTGACTCCACTGCTTCTGGCGCTCTCAAACACAGAGAGGAGAGTGAATGTGTATTTAGTTCCAGCAGTGAGAGATGAGACTGTGTGAGTCACTGGTCCGTCTCCCTTTGGTGGACTGATGTTAATCCCTCCGTCGTTAAACTGGAGAATATAGCGGACATTGCGGTTAACTTGCTTCCACTGCAGAGTGATGCTGGTCTCATCTTGTCCTGTTGATTTGAAGCCTTTTGCGTTTGAAGGAGCTGAGAAAGAAAAAGAGCAGTGAAGGATTTGATGAATTCCCACCCTCTGGGTTTTCAAATGATTCATTTTGCATCGCATGAAATGGAAAAAGAATGGCTAACTGGGCTACAGCAGGGCATCGTTCTGAAATTCTAAATCTTACCAGTGACTGCAGTAATGGTGACTCCACTGCTTCTGACTCTCTCAAACACAGAGAGGAGAGTGAATGTGTATTTAGTTCCAGCAGTGAGAGATGAGACTGTGTGAGTCACTGGTCCGTCTCTATCTGTTGCACTGATGGTTCTCTCTGTGCCATTAAACTGGAGAATAAAGCCGGCGTTGGGGTTCACTTGATTCCACTGCAGAGTGATACTGGTCTCATCTTGTCCTTTCGCTCTGAAGCTTTTTGTGTTCAGAGGAGCTGCGATAGAAAAAGAGCAGTGACGGATTTGATGAATTCCCAACCTCTGGGTTTTCAAATGATTCATTTTGCATCACATGAAATTGAAAAAGAATGGCTAACTGAGCTACAAAAGTGCATCTTTTTGAAATCCTGAATTTTACCAGTGACTGCAGTAATGTTGACTCCACTGCCACTGATTCTGAGCATGAGTTCATTGAAACATGGGTCTAGTTCTTTAAAGGCCGCCTTTTCTTGTCACTTATGAATAGTGCTTGATTCTGGGCATGAGTTCATTGTAACATGGGTCTGGTTCTCCAGAGCTAGTTCTCCAGAGCGATTCACTTACCCAGGAATCGTGCTTGATTCTGGGCATGAGTTCGTCGAAACATGGTTCTCCCTTTCCAGAGGCCGCCTTTGCTAGTCTTTGCTACCCAGAATCAAGCACTATTCATGGGTAAGAATAGTGCTTGATTCTGGGCAAGAGTTCAAGGAAACATGGGTCCGGTTCTCCAGAGCTGGGTCTCCAGAGCTAGTCACTTAGCCAGGAATATAGCTTGATTCTGATTATGAGTTCATTGAAACATGGGTCTGGTTCTCCAGAGCTAGTCACTTACCCATGACTAGTGCTTTATTCTGGGCATGAGTTCAATGAAACATGGGTCTGGTTCTCCAGAGGCCACCTTTGCTATTAACTTACCCAGGAATAGAGCTTTATTCTGGGCAAGAGTTCAATGAAACATGGGTCTGGTTTTCCAGATGTGGTTCTCCAGAGCTGGTCACTTACCCAGGAATAGAGCTTGATTCTGGGCATGAGTTCATTGAGACATGGATCTGGTTCACCGGAGCTAGTCACTTACCCATGAAAAGTGCTTGATTCTGGGCATGAGTTCATTGACACATGGGTCTGGTTGTACAGAGTTTTCTAATGAGTTTTCCAAAATCACAAGTAGGACAAATCCTGACGTCAGGGTGGGGCAGAGGGAGAGGGGCGGGGGGGCAATGCCATGATTTTCTTATCTTCTCCGAGTTAGCATGTTGCTAATTTAACTATCTTTTTTTTAACAATGGTCTGCAGACGTGTGCTTAGAGGACCATGTTAAAGGTCCCCATTGCAATGCCATGTTTAAATTTCAGCCATTTTGGACAATTTTCTGATGAGTTAGCTGCAGTCGTGCGGGGGTCAGGCATACGCTTAACCATTCTGGGCCACTTTAGAAACATGGCAGTTGAAATTAGCGGACTCCGTAAGGATCACCCGCTTTGCATGTAGATAAAAAAAACGGCCCATTTTAAATAAGAAAGCAAACATACAACAATTATTTTTAGCTGATAAAGAAAACATACTTGTGAACATTATTTTGCATTTCTGCCAAAAGATCCTCCCAAATTCTAAACACTGGACATTTCAAGTATTCTCAAATTGTATCTTTCTTGGTGAATATAATAATTTACTATGTTAGAGAATACAGTGTAAAATGTAATTTAAATGCAGATTTACTAAGGGCATATTTCACTCATCAAATATATTCAGTGCTGACTTCCTTTACCGCGCGATGAAGTCAAGTATCTTACCAGTGACTGCAGCAATGTTGACTCCACTGCTTCTGACGCTCTCAAACACAGAGAGGAGAGTGAATTTGTATTTAGTTCCAGCAGTGAGAGATGAGACTGTGTGAGTCACTGGTCCGTCTCCCTTTGGTGGACTGATGTTAATCCCTCCGTCGTTAAACTGGAGAATATAGCGGACATTGCTGTTGACTTGCTTCCACTGCAGAGTGATGCTGGTCTCATTTTGTCCTGTTGATCTTAAGCCTTTTGCGCTTGAAGGAGCTGGGAAAGAAAAAGATCAAAGAAAGATTATATTGAATAACACTCTGGGTGTTCTTTAAAATGATCCATTCTGCAGTGCCACATAAAAGTCAATGCTCACAATGAGAGAAACAAGCACAACTGGTGTTTGAGTTAGCAAGCATTATGTATATGTGTACAATTTATACAGAACATGAACAGATTTAGCATTTACGACCAGCTATGTACTAAAAATAGACTATTGGAACTTGAAAGGTCCAGCTATTTAAGATTTAGGGTGACTTAGCGGTTGAGGTTTCAGATTGCAACAAAATGACAACTTCTGCCTTTTGTCTGTTTAAGCAAGAAATGCAAACGGACCTATCGAGGGTAAGTGATTGGCTTGGCCATTCTGGGCCAACTGTAGAAACCTGGCGGTGCAAAGTAGTGGACTCTGTAAGGAGCATCTGCTCTGCACGTAGATAACAACGACCCATTTCAGGAAGACTAAAATACACCCATTCTTATATCCAGGTGATAATGCACTAAACAAAAAAACATACTTATTTACAATATAGTCCATTTCTGCCAAAAGATCCCTCCAAATTTTAAACACTGGACATTTAAAGGACTTTCAAATTGTAACTTTTTTGGTGACTATAATAATTTATTATGTTAGTGAATACAGTGTAAAATGTTCACGAAATGCAGATTTAGTGAGTGCATATTTCACTCATCCAATATATTCAGACTTTATATCAGTGCTGAGTTCTTCTACTGCAAAGTGATGAAGTCAAGTATCTTACCAGTGACTGCAGCAATGTTGACTCCACTGCTTCTGGCGCTCTCAAACACAGAGAGGAGAGTGAATGTGTATTTAGTTCCAGCAGTGAGAGATGAGACTGTGTGAGTCACTGGTCCGTCTCCCTTTGGTGGACTGATGTTAATCCCTCCGTCGTTAAACTGGAGAATATAGCGGACATTGCGGTTAACTTGCTTCCACTGCAGAGTGATGCTGGTCTCATCTTGTCCTGTTGATTTGAAGCCTTTTGCGTTTGAAGGAGCTGAGAAAGAAAAAGAGCAGTGAAAGATTTGATGAATTCCCACCCTCTGGGTTTTCAAATGATTCATTTTGCATCACATGAAATTGAAAAAGAATGGCTAACTAGGCTACAGCAGGGCATCGTTCTGAAATTCTAAATCTTACCAGTGACTGCAGTAATGGTGACTCCACTGCTTCTGACTCTCTCAAACACAGAGAGGAGAGTGAATTTGTATTTAGTTCCAGCAGTGAGAGATGAGACTGTGTGAGTCACTGGTCCGTCTCCCTTTGGTGGACTAATGGTTCTCTCTACGCCATTAAACTGGAGAATATAGCGGACATTGGGGTTCACTTGATTCCACTGCAGAGTGATGCTGGTCTCATCTTGTCCTGTTGATCTTAAGCCTTTTGCGCTTGAAGGAGCTGGGAAATAAAAAGATCAAAGAAAGATTATATTGAATAACACTCTGGGTGTTCTTTAAAATGATCCATTCTGCAGTGCCACATAAAGGTCAATGCTCACAATGAGAGAAACAAGCACAACTGGTGTTTGACTTAGTAAGCATGGCTTGACCATTCTGAGCCAACTGTAGAAATCTGGTGGTTCAAAGTAGTGGACTCTGTAAGGAGCATCTGCTCCGTAAATAGACACTAACGCTCATTCTAAGGAAACAAAAACTACAATATTTATTTGTTGGTAATCAGACACTAAATATATGGTACTTAATAACATCATAATCTATTTCTGCAAACAGATCCCCAAAAATTATCCACACAGGACACTTAAAGGATATAAAATTTTATATCTCTAATTAAATATAACATGTTAATGAGTCAGTAAATCGAGTATTTGGTTAAATGTGACTCCAGATTCAGTGAGTGCATATTTCACTCATCACATATATTCTAGAAATTATCAGTAAAGAGTTCTTCGACTGAAAAGTGATGAGGGTGTATAACATACCAGTGACTGCAGTAATAGTGAGTCTGTGGACTCCCAATCTCCTTACTTCTTTGATGTCATACTCCCTCACAAACACAGAGAGAAGAGTGAATGTGTATTTAGTTCCAGCAGTGAGAGATGAGACTGTGTGAGTCACTGGTCCGTCTTCCTTTGGTTGACTGATTTTTATCTCTTTGCCATTAAACAGGAGACTGTTGCGGACATTGGTGGTCACTTTATTCCACTGTAGAGTGATGCTGTTCTCACTTTGTCCTATTGATCTGAAGCCCAGTTCACTGGACACTTCTTCACTGGGTACTTCTTTACTGGACACTTCTTTACTAGACACTTCTTTATTGGACACTTCTTTATTGGACACTTCTTTACTGGACACTTCTTTACTGGACACTTCTTCACTGGACACTTCTTTATTGGACACTTCTTCACTGGACACTTCTTTACTGGACACCTCGTCACTGGACACTTCTTTATTGGACACTTCTTCACTGGACACTTCTTTATTGGACACTTCTTCACTAGGCACTTCTTTACTGGACACTTCTTTACTAGACACTTCTTTATTGGACACTTCTTTATTGGACACTTCTTTACTGGACACTTCTTTACTGGACACTTCTTTACTGGACACTTCTTCACTGGACACTTCTTTATTGGACACTTCTTCACTGGACACTTCTTTACTGGACACCTCGTCACTGGACACTTCTTTATTGGACACTTCTTCACTGGACACTTCTTTACTGGACACTTCTTTATTGGACACTTCTTCACTAGGCACTTCTTTACTGGACACTTCTTTACTAGACACTTCTTTATTGGACACTTCTTTATTGGACACTTCTTCACTGGACACTTCTTTACTGGACACCTCTTTTTTGGACACCTCTTCACTGGACACTTCTTCACTGGACACTTCTTTACTGGACACCTCTTTATTGGACACTTCTTCACTGGACACTTCTTTATTGGACACTTCTTCACTGGACACTTCTTTACTGGACACTTCTTCACTGGACACTTCTTTACTGGACACTTCTTTATTGGACACTTCTTCACTGGACACTTCTTTATTGGACACTTCTTCACTGGACACTTCTTTACTGGACACTTCTCTATTGGACACTTCTTCACTGGACACTTCTTCACTGGACACTTCTTTACTGGACACTTCTTTATTGGACACTTCTTCACTGGACACTTCTTCACTGGACATTTCTTTACTGGACACTTCTTCACTGGACACTTCTTTACTGGACACTTCTTCACTGGACACTTCTTTACTGGACACCTCTTCACTGGACACTTCTTTATTGGACACCTCTTCACTGGACACTTCTTTATTGGACACGTCTTCACTGGACACTTCTTTATTGGACACTTCTTTACTGGACACTTCTTTACTAGACACTTCTTTATTGGACACTTCTTTACTGGACACTTCTTTACTGGACACCTCTTCACTGGACACTTCTTCACTGGACGCTTCTTTACTGGACACTTCTTTACTAGACACTTCTTTATTGGACACTTCTTTACTGGACACTTCTTTACTGGACACCTTTTCACTGGACGAAGTCACTAAGAAGCCCTCACCAGGATCTACAGCGACGACATAGACCAGTGCACCTAAAACAAAGCATATTCAGTTTTTTAAAACTTGCATTTCCGTGAAGTTTGTAGACTCCCAATGTTCCTTTGCAGTAAATACGAAGTTGAGATTTTTGTAAACTAACTCTAATCTGCAAGCTAAAACAAAAGTAAACATGTATTCGTAGTTAAATAGCAGTGACAAATCACTATTTCCTTGACTGTATATCATGACTGCGTGCAAAAGATTCAGTCTGCCTCAGTAAATCATTTTTTCTGTTCATCACTGACAGCAAGATAACCAGTTCAACTACCTGTCGAGGTTTTGGATTCCAATAAGAAAAGACATTATTTACATAAATTGTGAAAGAAATCTATTTTCTGTGGTATAATCTATTCATGTGTGTTCTTTGTAACTGCACCTTACTCTTAATTTGCAACTGTTTTGCTGCAAGAGGAATACCTCCCATGTTACTCTTCTTTCATTTTATTTTTCCTTGATCATTTCTTTTGGGATTTGTTCCCCTTCTGAATCAATGGTGTGTGGTATGCTGTATTGAAAAGAACATTTTTCTGGACCTAAAAATCTGTACATAAATATATGTTTTCTATAAAACAACTGATTTATAACAAACACTAAAGTAGCAAACATTCTCTTTTTCTCAGTTCCTCCCAATGCAGAACCTAGAAGCAGCACTGAGTGAATAATGTTTAATTTCAAAAACAAAAGCCAGAATAATCCAACACGAGACACCAACCTGTGAGCACAACGAGGATCAGCCCACAATCCATGAGTTAACTCTATGAAAAAACAAACAAATAAAGAATGTTAATTCATTCTGTCTAAAATGTGTAAACCAACTCCACTCATCATTTCAGATACATGTTGGTATTTGCCAGGATATAGATGCCAAATACTATTCCATGCAGAATAGGAGATAATAGCGTTTAATCTTTTACCTTTTTCTGCTTGAACGCCCGTCTACCATGTGCTGCTTGTACAGAAGCCAAATACGTGTTTGGTGTCAAGCCGTTTCTTTAAAATGCAGCGATTGAAAGATATGCAGATCTGGCCCAACCGGTCTAACTCTTGACTGCTTATCCTTTCACTAAAAAAAGTCCCATGTTTGAAGGCGCTCCTCTTTCTTATTTTGACAGATTCTATAAGATTTATTTTGGTATATTAACTGACTTTTTCAGTAATAGACAATACATATAGTAACACAAAATAAAGCTTTATGGAAAACAAAATATATTGATTCCTGATCAATGTATCATTAATATTTTATTATAATCTGTGCATTACTTTTAGTCGCAGCTTGGTATAGGATTGTCCGTTTTCATATTTTTAGTTTAATTAGAATGTTTTCACTGCGTCAGACGTCGTCGCCATTACTGTCCAGTTTACACATTTGCAGATTTCATACAAACGCATCATAACAAACAAAATATCTGTGTTACTGTGTCCAACATCGTCTGGAAAATAACTTTACAGTACTTTATCTGGGCAACTGGACGAAAAGCAAATAAAAAACAGAATGAAACAATAACATAAATGTATATTGGTAGCACTTCATAAAACGTACACACTATTTGACATGAGTAAAGCATGAATAAACACTGAATCCTTAATTTATAAAGTATGAAAACACAAGCTTAAAGAAGGAAACCTTTTTAACTGTGTTTATGAATTGCATACTAATGAGTTATTAATGAGTGTTCATCTTGGAATAATGCTTTAAAAAATGATGAATTCAGTGTTTAATGAATGCATTACTAATGCTACATAATGTGTACTTATTAGAAAGTGCTAAAAATAATTTTTTTTACTGAAACATTACAAAATACTTGAAAGAAATAAATGCAGTTAAATATTTGATCCCAACATGTGTTGTGTCTGATGCTCTGCTGCCTCTTGTGGTTAGGCCTGGGTCTGCACTCCCTCCTTTACATTGTGTCCCCATAATGTGGCAGACCAGACGCACAGCTGATTCCCCAACAGCTCCAGAGGATTCACTGCCTTGCTTCAGAACACGGAGATGTGTCACCACCTGACTGAAGAATGGTTTGTGTGGACAAGAAACCAGCTGGCAGCCTGCTGCTGTCTGGATGTGTTTTCCACTTGTCTGTGTGGAGTTTGCATGTTCTTCCCGTGTCAGCGTGGGTTTCCTCCGGGTGCCTCCCACAGTCCAATGGCATGTAGTTTACTTGTGAGTGTGAACGGTTGTCTGTCTCTCTGTGTCAGGCCCGAGAGTCTGCCAGGTTTAACCCTTCTTCACAAGGTCAGCTGGGATCGGCTCCAGCCATCCTGTGACCTTGAAGCGGATAAGCGGTGACCGAATGGATGGATGATCATATACAACGTGTATTATTGTACAAAATACAATGAAAATAAATGCAATGCATTGACTTTGTTATATTCCAGTTGCTCTGGTTTCTGTCAAGATGTTTGACATTTCACAAGTCATGCTGGGAAAAAGATTTAGCGTGCATGTGCAGTTCAAGGGGAGGATCAGTGTTGTACTGCAATGTTTCAGTAACAGTATACCACAGACCAGATATATGATCCAAACATTAGGTCATGAAAAACGTACAAAGATACATGTATTTAACATATATATATAAAGTAGGCAATATGTATTATGTGTTTGTCTTTTTGTCTGCGGTTAAGTATTATGTTAATGTTAACAGGATACACAATGTATGCGGTGTCGAACATAATACCAATGTCATCTCGTAGTGCACATATCTAAATCAACTTTTAAGATAATTGTGTGTATTTATGAAAACTTTCACCTGTTTCACTGTTTGACTGACCAGGTCTCCACTAGAACAAATAAACATGAGCTTCCACGGCAGTGTTGTCTTCCTGGTTTTCCACGCGGCATTACAGTAAAGGAATGTCACTCTATGAACTTACCAGCCTGTTCTATTATTTCCTTTACCCACTTAGTCATGATAACCACGTGACTGATCAATATGTATCACAAATGTTGTTGTGTAAGTATTGTGACATCACATTTTCTCCATATCTCCCAGCACAATGATCTGCTATGATTTAACCCTTTGATCCGGCACTGTTGCGATTCATTTTAATTCCAGCAAGGGGTGCTCAGAGTCAGATTCATGAAGTTGTTACGGCCTGTCGAGGGTGTCTCGGGGTGCACAGGCCTAACACACACGCAGAAGGGAAAATAGCCTTTGAAAAGCTGGAACAAAGAAGGGAAAAGAAGGCGGGTGAGGGGTTAAAGTGGCAATAAAATAATAGTTTATTGACAGCTTTCTAAGCAAGCACAAAAATGAAGGAGAATAACTAAAACTGAAACAAAAACCTCAGAGTCTCAAAGGCCAAAACCTCCACACCAGCTGGAACACAAAGTATGTCTTCCCTTTCAGAGCAAAAGGAAAAACAATACTGACCTCCATGTTTAGCCTTATAACAGCAGTCACAACAAAAATGTCAGAGAACATCTTCGGCCAAAATGATACAAGTGGTAGTGTGTACACACATACATACATACATGCAGAGGGAGGGAGGGAGGGAGAGAGGGAGAGAGAGAGAGAGAGAGAGAGAGAGAGAGAGAGAGAGAGAGAGAGAGAGAGAGAGAGAGAGAGAGAGAGAGAGAGAGAGAGAGAGAGAGAGAGAGAGAGAGAGAGAGAGAGAGAGAGAGAGAGAGAGAGAGAGAAAAAAAGTATGATCCACATATTTAGCAGTAGATGCATTTGTTAGGCTACAAACACATTTTACAAATCAGAAGTTGAGTAAGTGTACAACAAGACAAGAATAATGCAGTTTTGGGCCTATAATCCTGGTACTTTTTGACACAGTAAAGGTCTTTTGTCGTTAGAAGTGAATATTTTTTAAGCATCCAGAGCACAGTTAAAGATTAAATAAGAAACCCCACCCACACATTCTCTCCAGCTGAATAGCTCCCAAATTATTCAGATATGAAAAATGAGGCTGTGACGATATGGCCAATAGATGTGATTATCAAGCTACTACTACACACAAACACGCAGACACACACACACAGACACACATACACATACACACACACACACACACACACACACACACACACTCTGCTTGTCTTCCTTACAGTGCGCCTGTGTGGACTGGAAGTGGAGGCAGATGCTGCCTTCATGGCTACCGGAAAAATCTGAATTGTGAGACAAAACATTGCAATGACAGAAAGAAATGGTAAGAAAGCGAGATGAGCAAGTTTTTTTTTTACTTATATGAAGCTCTTTCAGCAAATCTGCATTTTCCATCAATTCAGCAAACTCATGGAATGATCTTCCATCACACATACGAATAAAAAAAACTTACAAAACATTCAAACATCCTCAGGGATGAGGATGTACTGTTTGTCCTGCCTGTCTATTCAGTGTAAATGTGTATTTGTCTAGTTTAGTGTTTATTTATTATGTGCCTCTAGTGTTTTATATATACATCTTGAATTAACTTTGTATTATTATAAATGTATTGTAAATGTAATATTTGTATTTAACAAAAACCTGGCCAGGGACAGCAGGTGAAAATTAGCCTTTCTGGCTAACTCTGGCTCACTTACAGTTTTATTGTTGATCAGTGTGTATTGTCCCTGTAAAATAAACAAAAAAGAAAGAAAGAAAGAAAATGTTGGCATTCACTATGAACAGGAGAATGTCTATTTTTTTGGAGATTGCTTTAAAAGTGATACATTGTAAAGAAGTCACATTATTTACTTCATACACTTTAGGCACAAACCAATCATAGCAAGCTACAAATTCTTGTATGAAAATTAACGAGAGAGAGAGAGAGAGAGAGAGAGAGAGAGAGAGAGAGAGAGAGAGAGAGAGAGAGAGAGAGAGAGAGAGATGATGTCTTTGGGAAATAATAATTAGATTTTATATTATGTGAATGTTAGAAATGTATTACAGTGCCTGTCTTTAATGTAATGCATGTTTTTTTGCTTAAACTAAATCTATATTATAATTAGAAAATTATGTACCACAATGTTGTACAATACAATAAACATTTAAACATAACCAGCATTTCCTTCCAGTCAAAGTTATAACTTTGTATCCGACAAAGTTATAACTTTGTATCCAGCCCGCATTGACGCGTCGACGTTAGCTCCGTTAGCTCCGTTAGCTCCGTTGGCTACGTTAGCTAGTTAGCTAGTTAGCTACCTGAGGGAACATCCAGCTAACATCTGTCACTGTGAGCTGGAGACCAAGAAGAGAAACTGCAGCCAGAAACAACAGGATGATGTTGTAATCTGTCTTGGACTGTATTACATTTTGAAAACGTCTTTATGCCTATTTTACAGTCATGTTGTCTCCTTTCTGTTTATCTATTTTATTGTTTACTTCTGTGGTTTTATTTGATTTAGATATCCTATATATATCATAACGAAATATTTAAAAAATAACAGCAGGAAGTAGAATAGGTTTATCTCTGTGATCATTTTTCGCTGAATCAACGTAACCATCAAAACGACCTCTTCATTTTTTATTTTATTTTAATTTTTTACCGTGTTCGTGGTTACTTTTGTATGGCATCATGAGCGTGTAGTGATAGAAAACAGTTGTTTCCGCTGAGCACGTGAACGCAGCACGAGAGCCCCCGCGTTAAAGAGGCAAGAGGAGGCGGAGACAGGCCGAGGAGAAGCATGAAGAACATCCCCGGTGTCTAAGCGCGCAGACGGGGAGAGCACCTCGTCCTCCCTCGCTCTTCAGCGGCCGACAGGAAGCGCAGGGCGGCAGGATGGAGGAGGAGGAGAAGAAGCCGTTTCTTTGCGGGGTGGTGGAAGGTAAGGACGACCGACTTCATAATTGACATCCTGTTAGATCACGTGATTTTTTTTTTCTTACCTAGGGGACACGATTTTTTGAATAGACCCCCGTTTGACCTACATTTCAGCATTGTTTTGTCACCGTCTGCAGACGAAGGAGCGGGAATGTGTGAATGAACAGGATGTAATCGGGTCCAGGAGACGAGGGGGGAAGGGGGGCGGGGGGATCAGCTGGGAGGTGGAGATCAAAGAGCAGGCGGTGGAAGGAGTCAGGGCTGTCTGGCTGCACCTCATGAAACACTCTGGTGCACATGAGGAAGCTGTGACGACATTGACACTAATGGTGACGTTAAAGAGGATGATTGAGATGATGACGATGATAACGGTGGCTGCAGACTGTGATGCTTTCATTGGGATGACATGGCAGTAGGGACGTGATGGAGGTGATGAGGAGACTATTTGAGAGCCTCAAACAAAGAAATAAAGGTTGACCACAACAGTAATAACATGAATGACTATGATGAAGCAGTTTACAATGACTACAGACAATGAAGAGATAATACCTGATAATGATCACTGCAGAAGAAGGAAGGTGGTAATTGTGACATAACTGACCCTGTTCATGCCCTCTGACCTCAAGTTATACACAAACTAAGTACCAATAAATATAAAAGAATGAAAGAATCTGATGGAAGACGACAAAAACAACAACAATCCAGAAACCTGATCTGTTCTCATCGTTTCTGTCAGCATCACTTATGAATATAGTCATGATATTATTCATAGTCATGATACTGCGCTAAACTGGGTTGAGTAATTATGGAGATGATAATGTGATTTCATATGATCACAAATTGTCAGGAGGGTGCGTCGTGAAAACTGGTGACAACAGATCCATACAATAACATGAAGATAAAATATGTCTGTCATCTTTTTAAAATAATGATGTCTTTGAAGTTTCAGACAATTGTGAACAAAAAACATTTCTAGTTACGAGAGACTTTAAATTTAAATATTGTCAGATGCTCCCAAACCTGACAGACCGTAATAAAAGCAGCAAATCTGCATGTTTAGGAAGGTAAAATGCAAATGTTTTGCTTTTTTGTTCGTAAGTGACTTCAACAAATATTGATTCTTAAAATTGTTGCAAAATGTTCCAATGAAATAGTTTCAGTCTTCTAATGATACAAATAATAACAATATCGCTCTGTAGTCCTCTAACCTGTTTCACAGCCCTGTGGGATGTGTTCATTGAGGAAATTCATATTACAATGATATTAAAAACATGACGGATCACACGGCCGTAACGCACACACACACACACACACACACACACACACACACACACACACACACACACCTTATTACTAATAGAGTTAGCACCTGGCTGTGGCTTTGGAGCACTGTGCAGGACTCGCACACACGCACAAAAGACACACTCCCCATGTGCATGCAGGAGGAAGCAGTCTGGCTTGTTGATGGATCAGGTTTACTTCTCACTACGGCCCACTAACTGTACGCACATGTGCACACACACAAACACACACACACACACACATTGCAGACTTATTCAAAAACACAAAGGAGGGAGAGGGACACTGGCGATGCTCCCGTTTCTAAATATAGAATATGTGATGGAGAGTGTAGCTGGAGATGAATTATGCCTCAGAGGGGATGTGACCAAGCGAGCCCTGGAAGAGCCTGCATCGTTTTATGTGCCCGTACATTCAGAACTGTCGCTGTTTCCAACAGCTGATAACTGTACAGTGTGTGATTTATTGCTGCAGAGCATTGAAAGAGAGAACAAAGATAGGATAGATGTTATGGAATGCCGTGGTGCACGTGCAGAGATCATGCATATGTCTGTTTGGATATGAAAAGATAACCCGATTTGTTTTTTCTTCACAGGTTTCTATGGGCGGCCTTGGACCATGGATCAGAGGAAGGTTCTCTTCCAATGGTAAGTCCGTAAAGGCCTCCTGCACAGGTGTGTGCATGTGTCTTGTGCACCTGGTTGTGTGGTCGTTTCTCTCATGATTGTCGTGAGCGTGCAGGAGCTGCTGACCCGGCGCCGCTGGGCTCAGTCCAGTGGCGCGCCTCTGCATCAGAGCCAGGCCGACCTGAGAGAGATCACTGATGCAGAATGACTCCACAGCAAAGGGCAGGCTCGTCTCGGGCCTCCGGGCTGAGCCCCGGATGACAGAAAGAGGAGAGGGAGGGGCAGATGCTGCAGTTGGTTATAGTGGAAAGAGAAAGAGGATCACAGATGGGTCGGCCCAACACGACAACTACTGCATGGGTTGAGATGAAATGTGGCAGGGACATGCAGGGTCCCCAGAGGATGAGTCCTGGTGACGTTGGTGGGTCCCCTGACTTTTCCTCTAACGGCAGCATGAGGTTAGCGGTTCATTCTGAGTCATTTATGGTCCCTTTAAGATTATCTGTAATCAGGTTGGTGACCTTTGTGTCTTGTATGTCGTGCCATCATCAGTCTACATCTCCTGAGTCCAGCGTCAGCTGCAGCTCCATACTTTTTTATGTCTATTTAATGGGACAAATAATCATGTTTTTGGGGTTAAATATCCTCTAAAACATTAGATTATGGGTCGCTAAAATGCTCCCATACTCTGCCTCAGAAAGACGGATGGATGAAGGGAAGTAAAAAGGCTTTTTTCCTGAAACAGGACTCTGTATATTTGTTTCATCCTCACACAGATCCCATGTGTCCTTGTCGTCTTTACAGAGGGAAGACTTGCTGTGCCCGAGGTTCTTTATTTAGCGACAGCATCTTTTTTTCCATGCGGCGACCTTGACACCAGGGAGCTGCTCAGCACAACCACACTCTTTGTTTAGTGTGGAGCGACACCAGCGAAGTGCCAGACCAGGCTCTCTTCTCTTCATGAAACAAGACTGAACATAACCAAGGCAGCTGCTCCTTGAGCCTCAGTTTCATTAACGAAGGAGAGACAAGCGCTTTCAACTTGAATCAGCTCGCTGTGATTCCCATGACAGTGAACAGGGGAATACTTACAGATCATCTCCTAATAAAGAAATTCATCCAAATATCTCAGTGAAAGTGTCATTGAAGACCCATTCATGAACATCACAGCAGTGAAGAGCTGTTTAAGACCTGGCTGTGTGCAACGGGCCTCTGGTGCTGCTGCTGGCCGCTTCCTCTCCAGCCGCTCACTCAACAACTTCACACTCGACAACTCACTTCATTAAGTCCTGAGCAACACGCCCGTCAAGCGTGAGGTCGATTGGATTAGACGGTTTAGTTAAACATGAACATATTGATAACGAGTCATCAGTGGGTTGAATATGAAGGACGTGGCATTCCAGGTCCATTCATACGACCACATGTTTACACCTTGTAGTTCGTAGGGACCAATTAATGGCTGATGAAGGAGTGAAGCGGCGTGAATCCCTGCTGGGAACCGTGACACAGTTTAGCCGTTCAGCAGCCAATAGTGACAGCCGACTGCACCCCAGAGACAAGATGTTCCCTCTGCCTGTAGAGACACAGACCTATCATGTTAGGATGCATTATGTAATATATATGTACGTATGCATATATATTATATAAACTAGTAACTAGAACCAAGTCACTGTGATGTGCCTACATGTCTATTGATGCTCAGCTGATCTCTGCTTTACCACGAGGAACTCACTCAGCTGAGTTTGGCTCCAGGTTTATTTATAGATCTTCTCTTGTAGAATCAGTGTGGGGTGCAGGCTCAACTCATACAATGAGTGTTGCGTAAGTTTGGCAGATTAGGGCTGCAAGTGTGAATGTGTGTACAGTATTGTGTGTGTGTGTGTGTGTGTGTGTGTGTTTGAAGGAGGCAGGTTGCTGCCTTGTGGAGGCGACTTGCTCACCATCTGTCCAGGAAGAGAGAGAGAGAACACAGTCCACCCACAAAGGACAAAGATGATAAGAGCTGGTCCATGTCCAGAGAGCAATAGTTACGTGTGTGTGTGTGTGTGTGTGTGTGTGTGTGTGTGTGTGTGTGTGTGTGTGTGTGTGTGTGTGTGTGTGTGTGTGTGTGTGTGTGTGTGTGTGTGTGTGTGTGTGTGTGTGTGAGAGAGAGAGAGATGCAGCTTTTGTTTCACTTCTAGTACTACGCTCTATTTATTATTCAGGAGGTCATTTCCTGTAACTGATGGAGCCCCACGATCAATACAGTGGATCTATTTTCTTGCTGCTTGTTGTTCTTTCTGTTGTTGTTGTTGTTTTTTCCCTCCTTCTGTCGTTGCCTCACAGCTTCTCCTCACTCTCTCTATGGCTCTACAGTACATGACTAAGCTAAGCATATGGCTCTCTCTATAAATAGCGCTTAAATCAAGCTACTGTCGAAGAATAATTTCTCAGATTCACATATTTGTCAATTAAAGGACTGAGTCCTACATTTCAGCGGCCGGTTCCTTTACCTCCATGTTCGTGTCTTTCTGTGGCAGGATGCAGCGTTGGGGGTTGAACACCTACTTGTACGGCCCGAAGGACGACCTGAAGCACAGACTGCTGTGGAGAGAAGTCTACTCCCATGAAGAGGAGGGTAAGACCGTGTCCAGGTCATGCTGAGTTTAAGAACTGCAGACTCGAGCCGAACGTTGTCTGGACCAGAACTGCCCTCAGACCCTCGGGCCGTACTCGCAATTTCAGAATTTTTGTAAAACCCTGGCGACCGGGTTTCATTCTGTCTCACTTTGAATCTGTAATTCAGGATGTTTCCTCTCCTCCCGTCCTGCTCTCAGGTCAGCTGCGTACTCTCATCCAGGAGGCCCAGTCCAGAGGCCAGAGGTTCGTCTACGCCCTGTCTCCGGGTCAGGACATTGTCTTCTCCTCCTCCTGTGACCTGACGCTGCTCAAACGCAAGCTGAGACAGGTATGTGGCACATATAACATAATCTACTGATTCAAACGGCCTGTTTCTGTCCCTCACAGCTCTCCCTCCCTCCAGGTGTCAGACCTGGGCTGCCAGGCGTTTGCCATTCTGTTTGATGACATCGACCACTCCATGTGTCAGGCGGACAGCGAGGCCTTCTCTTCCTTCGCCCATGCTCAGGTCACCGTGACCAACGACATCTACCGCTTCCTGGGGGAACCGCCCGTCTTCCTGTTCTGCCCCACAGGTAGCAGCACCGCTGGGCCCGGTCAGGCTGTTTGTGGTCTGAAGGCTGATTTATACTCGGGCTTTACGCAGAGATGCAAGACACGCATGGCCGCCCTTGCAGGTCAAATCAGTCATTTTGCATGCTTGCGTGCGTCACCTCTAATGTCTGACTATCCGTCAAAGCGACGCGAGCCCAGAAGGCTGTGATTGGTCCGCTAACCGCGTCCTTTCTGAGTCTCTCATGTCCGGTTTCACAGCATCATACCTCTGTTTTTAAAAGCCACAGCAGAAACAGGAACAATGGATCCTGTTGAAGAACGTTTGGCTGAAGAGGTCCACAAATATGAGCGTTTATAAAACCTGACGGAGTATCAGGACACAAAGATGGAGGTGAATTCCTGGAGGGAGATATCGGTGAACGTCGGTGTGCAGGTCGACTCTACGGCCGTAGCGCCACCTGCTGGTCTGGAGTATGAAAAACACAGGAACTATAAACCAACACGAGTCCGTCGCTCCGACTGCGTGGCAGCAGCAGCTGTAGTTGCAGGAGTGTAATTAACCCTTAAGAGTTGAATCATGCCTGTGTTTGTCTCTCCCTGCAGAGTACTGTGGCTCTCTGTGTTCTCCCAGCGTCTCCAAGTCTCCCTACCTGCAGACCATCGGAGAGGACCTGCTGCCCAACATCACAGTGATATGGACGGGTGAGACACACACAGAGGACATGTATTGTTGATGAATTACATGATTTAAATCATTGTCTTTGTCAGAAATCAATGACTTAAATTAATCTTAATATTAATTATGTGGCTGTATTCCTGCGGACATGAACCAGAGTCAGTTGTTTAGGACCTGCACCTCATGAACGTCTACACACACGTCCTCTCTCTTCTGGCTCTTCTGATGGACGGCTGTTGCTTGTTCTTATCTGTTTTATCTGACTCTCTGTGAGCTGGTGGAGGTGGAAACAGCACCACAACGCCAGCAACATGAGCACACTCCAACACACCACGTCTCTAGAAGGCACTTGGCAGCTTGTGCATACAACTGATGATGAATAATTAATTGCCTACACAACCACATTCCTCAGTGTAGCCTCACTAAAGTGAACCCCGAAACAAAAGTCAAGACGACCAAACAGAAAAGAACAAGAATAAATAATCTATGACCTCACGGCGGCTGCAGACATCATCAAACCTGCCAGTCGAAGAACCTGAGAGCCGGAGAAGTCTCATACATGACCGACACAGACACACAAACACTCTTATTACAGCAAACGAGAGACTACACATTTCTGACACACACACACCGGCATGTTGCTTGGCAACAAAGCGTTGTGGGTCTCATTTGGAGAGTTCAGTGAGTTTGTCTTCTGTCTGAGCGTCGTGCTGGTGATTCAGGAAGAACTCGTCGATCTGGTCCAGGTTCAACCGCTCGACTCGTGTGTCCTCATTACATGATACCAGCAGTCAGCTCAGCCTCTCTGGTCCCAGTCCCACCAGTCCACTCAGCCTCTCTGGTCCCAGTCCCACCAGTCCAGTCAGCCTCTCTGGTCCCAGTCCCACCAGTCCACTCAGCCTCTCTGGTCCCAGTCCCACCAGTCCACTCAGCCTCTCTGGTCCCAGTCCCACCAGTCCACTCAGCCTCTCTGGTCCCAGTCCCACCAGTCCCAGTTTCTCTGTCCCACTGCAAGGAGCCACATCAGTAATCAACCATTCATGCTCTGTAGGCGCGGCTAAGGGAGACATTTAGGGTTAAGTGTCTTGCTCAAGGACTCGTGGACGTGGGCTAACGGCGCGGGGGATCGAACCACCGATGCTCTGCTTGAAGGACGAGCTGCTCACCACTGAGCCTCAGTCGCAGCGTGGTTCTAAACCTCGTTTCCCTTCCCTGTTGTGAACCGCTCAGGCAGTAAGGTCATCTCCAGGAAGCTGTCAGTGGACGGGCTGGCGGAGGTGGAGTCCGTCCTCCAGCGCCCGCCGCTCGTCTGGGACAACCTGCACGCCAACGACTACGACTCCAGACGCCTCTTCTTGGGGCCGTTCAAGGGCAGAGAGCCCCAGCTGAGGAGCCACCTGAGAGGCCTCCTGCTCAACCCCAACTGCGAGTTCGAAGCCAACTACATCCCCCTCCACTCGCTGGGGAGCTGGTACCGAGCTGGCAAAGAGGAGAGGAAAGGTGAGGGGACGGAGGGAAAGGGTTAATGAGCAGCTGGAAGGGAGGAGGATGTAGAGGGAGATGTCCCACGTTAATAAACTAATATTGTCTCTGTCAGATCAGAGCCATGCAGAGTGAGTCCCGTTGCTTCCTGGAAAATTGTGAAACGAGCCAGTGTTGCTTGGCAACTAACACAATTTTCTCTGATATTACTGAACAAATAAATTAACTTGCGGGAATTAAAGCTGCATCTGTTGTCCTGGACAAAGTTACCCATGAAGCAGTTTTAGTCATACAGAATTCTCCAGTCGTATAAATCTTGTTTTATATTTGAAGTATCCTGTGAAAGAGTTCTTTATTATCGTGGCGCTGGAGTCGTCCTCGCAGCGACGTCGCTTCATTCACATGGGCCGTGTCTACTTTCAGTGCTTAGTGACAAAACCAGCAGGGTTCAGTGCACTGAAAGTACCGGATGGAGCACTGCAAACGGTAAAAAAATGTAGTGTAGAGCGATGGACACTACCCTCACTGAACGGGCGCCATCTTGGCTACGTAGCGGAAGAGGAGGAGCCATTTCGCCAGCTTTTTATTAATTTATTTATATCCTCCTGCTGCGATTGTGGAGGTGTTGCAGTTTCCACATAGGTTGGAGAAAGGGTTGGAGAAACACAAGGTACAAGAAGAGGTAAGAAGTGCGTTCATTTTGTCAGGTTAGTTTCGCGGGTGCCGCGAGCAGATTTGCGTCCGTCACTTCCGCCAATTGGTTAACGTGAGTGTTCCATGTGATACAGCGCTGATCAGCAACACAGTGCACTACAGATGTTAGTGCTCTGTGTTATAGTGCACTGTATCGCAGTGTACTTCCTAAAGTGTTCGGTAGTAGACACGGCCATGGATTTGACTGTCACAGTCAAACACGTGAGGATTGCACCAGAGAAAGAAAAGAGGAAACAAGAGAATGAGATGAAACGAGGGTAGAGAGGAGGTGATGGAGGAATGATTGTGCAGCGGTGAAGCTCTCTGTGGAGGAGAAACAAGGCACAGAACGACCAATCAGCTCCAAGGGAAGGGCTGAGAAAAGAGAGAAAGAGCATCGTAGGCGATGATTGCATGAGTGTGGAGGAGGGAGGGGCGGGGGGTGAAGTAATTACTAGATTAAGTCTTTTTGTGTGAGAGAGAGAGAACTTTATGATTTCTAGTGCTGTCCAAATATGACTCTCAGAGCAGGAAGTACACAGCAGCAGATACAGGACCGGTTGTGTTTCCAGATAAGAAATAAGGAAGAGCAATGTGAGGATTGTGTGTGATGCAACCACAACGCGTTCAACTGGAACATCATATCACGATCATCGTGATGACTGATGGTCCACAGGAATTTCAAAGTGCTTTTCTCCACGGTGTCAATACGAGTAATGTAATCACCCGTATCTTTCATAACTCAACGCTGTGCTGCAGACGAGGAGTGTGACTACTGTCCTGACAGAGCTCTGTCTGCTGCCTTACACGACTGGATGCAGGAACTCAACCAACCACTGCAAGCAGGTAAAACCTGCCTGATACAACGCACCTGCTCAGTCACCGACATGACCCGTTATAGATCAACTGCATTATTTCAGCACTGCTGACCACAAACTGAAATTCTCACGGTTTCCACATGTGTTTATTTAATTCATCACAGGACGGCAGAGCACGCGAGCAGAGCAGCGCTCCTCCGCCGCGACGACTCGCTGCAAAACTCCCGACGGCCCTCGAGGTCCAGCCGCCGTGGACAAGCTGCCCGTCTTCCCCCTGAACTCCAGCTCGCCTCCGTCGTCGCCAGTCAAGGGGGAGACGGCAGGACGGGAGGGGGAGAAGAAGAGGTCGACCCAGCCGAGTCAACCCAACCACCAAACTCAAGGCTGCAGGCCCGGCGCGCCCGCCGCGGGAGGCCGGGGCCCGAAGGCCCAGGGCCCGAAGGCCCAGGGCTGGGGCCTCTGCGGGGGGAAGGGCCCGCTCAGCGAGTCCCAGGTGCGGCTGCTGGTCGGTCTTTACTATCTGCCCCACGAGCACGGCCCGTCCGCCCAGAAGCTGCTGCAGGACCTGACCTGGCTCAAAGCTAACTGCCACCTGGTCAGCGCGAACGGCAAGAAGACGGCGGCTCAGAAGGTCGGCGTGCGCTTCGTGTGGATTTCAGCGGAGGGGGAACATTTGAGCTGTGCGTGATTGTGTGATCCCGTGCGTTTGTGTGTGCGTCCTCAGATCGACGAGTGGCGTGGCCGCTCCTGCAGGGTCCTGTCCCTGTGCGAGGACATCGCACAGCTGCACTGCAGCGTGGTGGGAGGGGCCAACAGGGCCGTGCTCTACGACCTTTACCCTTATGTGTGGGACCTGAGGAACACGGCTCTGGTGGCGAAAGCCTTCATATGCTGGCTGGGTGAGGATGAGGAACAAGTAGACTATGGGAACACTGATGAGGACAATGCGCTTCACTGTATTGTTACTGTAGTCGTACAATTGATGAGTAAGAAACCTCTAATCTGAGATGATGCACTTGAAGGTTCTCTACAATACTGGTATAACAGTATGTAGTATTCTGTTCTTATAATAGTAGAGTATTTCATAGGATAGAATAGTATCCCACCTATTCTCAAATGGAGGTACTAGAACCCTTAAGGGTACTTTGAAGCACTGCAAGGTAAAAATAAAATAGCATATATGTCATACATCATTTCTAAAATGGTACTTTATTATCACGTCTCACCCTCTCACTCAGATGGACGAGTGTTGAGTGACAGCTCCGCCATGGGCACCTGGAGGAACTGCTTCCATTGTAAGTAGAACTTTTGTTTCTTTGTCTACCTGTCTGTACCTGAAATAACTACAAGTAACCTCTGCTGCACAAATAATTAACATCTAC